>NC_079891.1:35794844-35810489 GCF_024868665.1 Triplophysa rosa | reverse complement strand
TCTCTCTCTCTCTGTCTCTCTCTCTCTCTCTCTCTCTCTCTCTGTCTCTCTCTCTCTGTCTCTCTGTCTCTCTCTCTCTGTCTCTCTCTCTCTGTCTCTCTCTCTCTCTCTCTCTCTCTCTCTCTAAGAAGCTTTATTGGCATGATAAAACACATTTTTGTGAGTGGAGAGAGTAATCAATTTTCACAGTGGGTTACAGTGCATTTCATTAAAACCCCCTCAGCTGTTATAAAATGCACTGTAACCCACTGCTTCACACGGCTTATTGCTTTTATAAAAGGGTTGTTCCATATGCGCAGCAAGGTTTCATAATATAAAGTGATATTTAGGCTATGTAATGCGGTTAGCTGTTATAAATCGGGGTATTTTATAACGGCTTAGAACTCGGCTCAACCAATCACCAATCACAGAACTGACCGTTTTATAAAAGCTTTTAACCCTTTAGCTGTCGGTAAATTAGCTGTCCGGTAATTTAGCTGTCGCTAAATGGTGAACCAGAGACACTTGGATACCATTTGATTTCACACCATGTTGAGACATTTTTTTATTCATAGAATTGAACACAGGTTTGTAAAACATTTCAAAGAGGGTTTACATAGTTTTTACATGAACATATAATAGTAAAATAATTAACTAATTATAATAAAACCAACTATAATAACTAATAAAGTTAAAACAACAAACTCATCAAACAAGTATTTCCACATCTTTTTACAAAACTATTTACACACTTTTACATTACATTGTAAAACTACAGTCTGTGTGCTTTCCTGTGATATATAGTTTGTCAATATTTATTTAGTTTTAGAAGAGAATATTACAGTTTTTTCTTTGTAATATCATGTTTGGCCCACCGGTGGTGCAGTTGACATTTCAACACAGTAATACTTTTGCTATGTTTATCGTATCACAAATCGGACAACGGATTTGAAAACTAGAGACTTAGAGCTTTCCAAAGATATATTTGCAATAGGACAAACGTAGTAAAAGTGTTAGTAGAAATGTCACCTGTACCACCGGTGCACCTAAAGTGTTATTACAAAACAAAACACTGACTTTCCACGAAAACTATAAACCTTGTCAAACCATTTATCACTGAAAACATAAAGGAACCCTGGCAAACTATATATCCATTTTACTCTGCAACTCAGTGTTTGTTCACCTCGCTTCGTGATACAGGCCACCGAGCTCTGGACAAACCCAACAAAAGCAAAACAACACCACAATCGCCGACACAAAAAACACCACAAAAACATCAAGCATGATTTAGTTTTAATCACAATTTTGGATACATGGGTACAGATGTATTTCTTAAATGGCAAAATGCAAATAACCAGAACTCCAACATTAAGAGCGATGAATAATAAACATACAAAACATTGATTTGAAGTAAATGCTTTTGTGACATATCTTAATTTTTGGAGGCAGAAATGGGTTTCATTGTTCATATTCGTCTTGATGTTGTGGTTCTTCTGTCATCTCCACATCATTATCCTCCATATTCAGATTGAAATCTAAGGATTGAAATTCAGACAGTAACTTTAAGATGTCAAATCTTCCATAATTCTTGGCCTGTTTGATGATGTTTTCCAGTATGGGCTGAATGGAAAAGCCGTATTCCATAACGCTCCTGGTTTTACCTTTCGCTCCTCTGTAAACGTATCCGCCCGTGTGAACACCAATCAGATGGCAGGACTCATCAAAGACCGGCGAACCCGAAGACCCATGGAAGAAACAAGTGTCGTACATGATCTGGTTGTCGTGCGTCTTCCATTTCTGCGCCAGACTTTCCTGTGTAATTACGTGATAGTAATTGATGTTCTGAGAGACGTGTTTGTTCACCGCGTCCGGCTGATCTTCTCTGCTGATGATGAAGCACAGGTCCATTCTCTTCACCCCGCCGTCGGGATGACCCACGATACAGACGCCGCCTCTGTTAGGAGGACGGCCGTAGCTGTAATGAGTGAGCAATTCGGGACAGTCGAGAGCTTCATGATCCGTGACGTCTAATTCTAAAAGAGCGAAATCCAGATGACGCATCATCTCATCATCTCCACGATAGCAAGCCACGGCGTGTTCTTTCACAGCTATACTCTTGATCCCCGCTTGTCCCAGATCTTCAAATCCGAACACTGCCGTGAAGGTCTTGAAAAGCTTTCTGGTGACGCGGTCAAAGTCTTCGATGACATGTGCATTGGTGAGAATAAACCTGTCGAAAAGTAAGAATCCGGTTCCCCGAACGCACCCCTCCGTTCTGATCTGACACACCGAGCTGGACAGTCTCATGATCTCCTTCACCTTCTTCACTTCGGAGAAACTCTCAACACCTTTATCATATTCGGCCCTAAAGAAGTTTTGCACCTTGATGTTGGTGTCTCCAACACTTCTCTGCTCTAGATAGCATCTCATGTCATTGCGCAGAACGTTCTCAAGCTCTTTGGAGTCTGGAATTTTTTTAAGGGCCAGCCGGTCACGAGTGGTGCATTTTGCCACATTGTTGGTTTTTTTGTCGTCTTCGGTGTGTTGGTTGGGATCAGCGTTTTCTTTGGCGTCATCTTGACTATCAGACTGGTTTTTGCTGTTGCTTATGACCATGAGGAAATGTTTGCGATTGAGGTGTTTCACAGGGTACGCCATGTCGTGAACAGTATCGCTACCAAACTCCGAAAGCACACAATGTTTCTCAAAGATGACACTGCGGAATCGTCCGTCGCGCTTTAGGGCTGTTATCAAAGTGTCTTTGTTGAACGCGTACACACAAACATAATCCACATCGTTCTTATACAGTTCTCCGTTCATCATTAAACCTTTCATCTTCCCTTTACCTTTGGTTTTGATGTAAAAGCTGACTAAGTTTTCAGACTTGTTGGGAAATGTAGGACGTCTGGTTGGCTTTTTCTGCATACACGCAGCGTCGTGTTTTTTAATGAAGTTTACGTCTATGATCTCATCTTTATCTATAAGACAGAAGGGGAAGTCTGTCTTCACGGCGGCTTGTGGGACGTCTCCTCGGGATCTTTGGAGGACGATTTCTTTCTGTGCGTTCTCTTTTTCAATCTTCCTGAACGTCTTGTTTGTTTCGAGAGCATCAAGCACAGTCTTTGATGGATCACCGGCCACCGCGTGAGTGGTTTTTTTGTAACGGAACTGGAATTTGTGGCTTTTCCCCTCTGTGTTCTTTGAAATACACAACATGATCACAGTACAGAAACACACACTATACTTCAAGTATACTTGTAAGATTTATTTTATAAACTTCATAGTTATAGTTGACCATTTATTTATTAGATGTATGTTTTTATGCCTTTATCACGACAGGACAGTAGAGAGCCGACGGAGAGCGGGATTGGCAAACTCAAGAATAGTTTACTAATTATTTATCATTTTTGCCAATAATAAAAACACGACTTTAGCTGTGGTAAAAACACATGAAGTCGTAATACATTTAACATCTTTATCTCTTATTTCAGGTACACCGAGCAAGTACCTGATTCATTGTTATTTAAATAGCACAACCTTACCTGAGCATTGCTCAAGTCGTTTAACACTTTTCTGGATTTAGGGTCGCTTTCAGTCTCCTTTTTCTGAAACAGACATCAGCAAACATCACACAAATATCATTTGCAACAAACCTAAAGAAATATTACAGAGTTCACGATAATAACACAGTTTAAAAAACAACGTTCAATGTATTTAAAATGTTTTCCCACAGGAAAGAAGTCCGTCATGCTCTTCATCTTCATCTTCTTAGCTGGAGTTCGTTGAGGCATATTTCTGAAGTCAGCGTTTCTGTGAAAACAAAATTATTTTAGACCAACAGTGATCTGACACACCAAAAAGCAAAAGCATTAGAAATTAAAATGGTTTCCAATATAAATGCCATTATTAATTTAGTTTATGTAGCGTTATTCCAGTAGGATTAATGGTGGTTGGATCACATCAACGGGTGTTACAGGGCTCGACATTAACGCTTGTCCAGGACAAGTGAATGTTTTGTATGGGCAAGTGAGAGAGAATTTTACTTGCCCGACCGGACAAGTAACTTGAAAAAAAAACAGTGCGACATACATGTAGAATAATAAGAATATGTGCATTAGACAGAGCTGCGTGTTTGTGCTTGTTTGTGTGTGACTATAATCAATGTGCACCTCACTGAGTCCACGCGGAATCCTGTTATTTAAATGTCATCTGCGTGTCTGAGTGAATTATGTGCACAGTTTAACATACAATACGAGTGATGGTCGAGGATTTATCTGCGTCTGCACTGTATGAGGATGTGAACACATGAACTTCATCTCCAGAGTTGCTCTGTGAGTTTATTTTATGAGCGTTTTACTGTTTGAGTGAAGCTATCTGCAAACAAGCGTCTTCCGAAGACCCGCCAAAATAAAAGTCCCGTCAAATTGAACACTCAGACAAAAAATACTCAAGGCACTCAATGCATGGAGTGCTGCCTACGTAGTTCCCGTAAAATCTCAGGGGCGGGAAAGCTTCCGGGTTGTATTCACCCATAGCAAATGTGCTTTACCAGCGCTCGTTTTGGGGGGAATTAACGTGTAATATAGATTAGTGAAATACATCTTATTGTTAAAATACTATATATTAAACACGTAACAGTGCTATAATACAAAACTTTAGTTTAGTCATGACCTGCAGCGTTTAAATACACACGTGACTGTGGTTCCGTCAGGTATGGCTGTGTCCCGTTTTATGAAGCTTCACAGAGATTTAATAATATTCAGAGCATGGATTTACTTTATTACACGTAGGGGTGGTTTCCTGGACAGGGATTACCTTAAACCAGGACTAGGTCTTGGTTAAATTAGGATATTTAAGTCGTTTTTAAAAACATATTTTACAAAAAAACATTACTGGTGGGCATCTTGAGACAAAACAATCACATTTATATAGTTCAAGATTTGTCAGTGCAAGTTGTTTTCGATTAAGACACCGCTAACATTTAAATAAATCTGGGACTAGGCTTAAGCCCTGTCCGGGAAACCGCCCCTGGAAGGATTTAAACCTTAACTGGTACTACAGTTTGTTGTCATCACTTTAAGAGTGCAGATGTGATCGAGCCACAGCACGTCTTCTACTGAAGATCAAATGGTCTACTGGTGAAAGCGCTAGCGTTAGCTAATGCTAAAGAATAAACGTAACACTGTGGAATGGATACTAGGGCTGTGCGATTTGGGGAAAATCTCTAATTGCGATATTTTTGACAGACATTGCGATTGCGATTTGATTTGCGATTTTAACTTTTCTAATTCAAACTTCAGCTCAATATTGTTGTGTGGAGCACAGTATGGGTATAGTTACCCTGCTGAAAGAAAGAAAAAAAACATTACAGAAATTCTAGTTGTTTCCATTAAAACCATTACAAACTTCATTTTTGTAGTGTATTTTGGGCATTATTCAAATAGGGCTTACTGTTGTTCAATTGGTTCCCAACTTCAAGATTACATCACACCAATAGAATCCAAATACCAGTGTACACTATTATAGTTTCCATTAAAACAAATACAACTCCCATTGTAACCCTTAAATCCATAACATTTTCTATTGTGTTAGTGAATTATTAAAATAGTTCATAGGTTACATAGGCTGATTTATTATTTTTTAAGTAGGCCTATGTGGGATTTTTTAAAACAAGTAGAAAATGTGCTGAATGTTTAATTTCATCCAAGTGAAATTAGCAAAACAGTTAGATAGAATTTACATTTGTTTGAAACTCGGAGCTAGGCTTGAGTTGACACAGGGTGCGCGCGTGTGCGTCGAGCCTCGTCCATATTGCCAGATGCCCGTGTGGAGCCCGACTCAAATACTATAAACGTCATTACGAAACAGGCTGTGTGTGCGCGTCGAGTTTAAACGGCTCGTCCGCGAGACGCGCGACGCGGGGAAGAGTCGCGCAAGTATGACAGGCTGTGTGTGCAGTCTTCTGAATTGGACGGTTCTTTAGTATTTATTTGCCTAATATGATCGATCTGACTCTGCAGATGCCATAATAACACACTCTCTCTCCTGCCTTCTGTTTGTTTGTTTTTTAATGTCGGACGTCGGAATGTTGGCATGCTAGGGCAGTGCTGATTGGGCATAACGGAGGTGCGCTCACTCAGTTGGTTAGCAAGAATGCCACTCAAAGCGGGCTTGGAACAGACGCGTTTCCTATTTTTCACATCGCAGCTTCTTGCGATTAGCAAATCGCAACGTCTCACATCGCGATTTCGATTAATCGTTCAGCCCTAGTGGATACATTAATTTGGTTTTATTTGTACAAATTCTAATGTAAATAAAAATAACGTAAATATATACTTAAGACATTTCTGTACTGTACATATTTGTTTCTGTACGTAATATGCATTATATGTGCTTGTGCAGTCATCCATATCTTAGTTCTTAGTGTGTACTTTTTTTGTGTGTAACTATTTATTTATGTATTAATGTAAGCTTGTATATAATAACTGATACAGAGAAATTGTCTGGTAAAATGCAAATACAAAAACTATTAAATACGTCAAACAAATGCTTTTGATTTAAATAAGGTTTCATATTGGAATATTGTAAAGTAAAATGATTAAAATGAATGGACTATATGAAATTCTCACAATACACAGTAAAAATGCTCACTACTATTTCAAAAGATGTCCCTGTTCTTCTCATGTTATCCCGGCTCTTAACCATTTCTCATATTTCTTGTGATTAACAGTACGACTTTGTCTGTGATCCTTGGAAAACTTCTCAGCTTCACAG
This sequence comes from Triplophysa rosa, assembly GCF_024868665.1. Lineage (NCBI taxonomy): Eukaryota > Metazoa > Chordata > Actinopteri > Cypriniformes > Nemacheilidae > Triplophysa > Triplophysa rosa. The sequence goes on along the minus strand of NC_079891.1, from coordinate 35,803,736 downwards.
CTATCCTTTGGTGTGTCCTGCTCCTAAACTTTGTGTCTTCTCTGACTTCATCATAATTCTGAAACATGTCGTCCTCTCCCTGATCTCATCTGTCATCTGATTCTGACTGGGAGCTGAGAAAATACATATAGCCTAGTATTAATGATTTGAAAATCACACTCGTAACATAACAATGTGAGGTAAGTGAGAACGTTATTATTTATTTTAAAAAATCAATGTCATCAACTTAAGGTGAATTGTGTAACACAACAAATTAAAAAACAATTCAGTATTTAAACAATATTTATACCTTTTTGAAAGCCAAGCGATGTCTGTTTCTTTACAGCAAACCTGCATATTAGAGCCATATGACAGATGTGTCTTACCGGGAACTGTGTTACTGATATCTGGTCAGATTCATACAAGTTTGTTGTTTAAAGGTAAAGGTATTTAAGGGCTGAAAATCGTTGATAAACTCTGTGTAAAGATGATGTCATTCAGTGTTATCCAGCCGTACCGTTACGTGCTACATGCTAGTAGTAATAGCATCCAAGCTGTCCATGTATTTTTAAATGTATAGTTTGAAGTACTTCTCCATTTTACTTGACGGGGGCAGCTGACAGTCTCACAATGCTGACGAATATCGTTTATTGTAATCCGGCAAACTTTATGTAAGCAGAGAGTACAAATATTCATCATCTCCTCTGTCATGTTCACAGCTCTAGGTAGAGATAAATGGCTTCCGGTGGGGCATCGGATGTGTTTTCACCCCCTGAGTGTAAGAGTGCAGTGTACTATAGTATTTGCTATTGAAAATTGAAGTGCCCTTGTAGTAAATTGATAAACACTGTATACTATAGTAAAGTTCAAAAACAATATAGTAAGAATTTTACTACAGTTTACTATAGTAAATACTATAGCACCAGTGCTATGTGCAAAAAAAGTGAACTTACAGTCTTAACACTAATAATAATTACTGCTTGCCTTTGGTTTATAGCAGTCACGGAGAGTAGGCCGGTAACCAAATTCAGACGGCCAAAGCGGACACTAGTTAAAATGCTTAGAAGGAAACTTGACCAATCTAAATCCAAAACAATTATATTATATTATTATTCAAATGAAATATCTATTTTTTTATCTTTGGACAAGTCATTTTTGTACTCGGACAAGTGAATGACAAATTTACTTGTCCGACGGACAACCACATGACAATGCTTAATGTCAAGCCCTGTGTTGTGTTATCTGGGGACATGCGCGTGCATGGTGACCATTTTACCTGAGTTCCCAGCATGTTAGACCGCGACAGATTCGCGAATGTGATTTCCCAAGCGGTACTGAATAAAAAAACGTATCGCATTAAATGTTAATATAGTTATCTACGTTAGACCGATTTTATTCTTCGGTTTATGCTCCCGTTTTTTGGATTCAGTTTAAAGCAAGTTTACTATTGTTTTATTGGTTATCTGCACAAACCACGCCCACGTTAAAATGGGACCACCGTTTCGGTGTTTATTAAACTTGTCAGGACCAGGGGCTTAGCCAGAACTTTTTTTTAGAGGTGGCCAGGTAAGACCCAGTGATTTTATTAGGGTGACCAAAAAATTATACTGTAATTTACACCAATTCTTCATTACACATAGTTTGCTGAACAAAAAGTAAACAATTTATTTGCAATGCTTTCATGTGCTAACATTATTTTAAAATAATTTGCTAGCTATCATTTGCAGTAAGTTAGCTTTTTTTTTTTTAAATAAACATTGCAGTACCCCAACTTAAACTTTCGCGAAAATATAATTAATTAATGAAATCCAGTTAAATAAGAATGATTTCATTACCCCGGCTGCACCAGCTGTGCGTAAGTTACGACTTAGTGCCCGTTTAAGTCAAAACTACAGTAGGCTAAGTTACAACTTACACACTACAAAATATTATTGAGTTGCACCATTCAACTTAGTTGAAGCATAATGCTACGTATAAACTAAATATCTACGGAAGCCTCCCGTCAGGAGTAACTGTAGGAATAAAATAGCAAACTCTCTGAACTAACGGAATAAGCTCTAGTTTCACTCGACATTCTTCAATGATTTACACACATGATAATGCTGACATTTACAGTCACTTACCTTTTAAAATAGAGAACATTATGTGATGACATTTAATTTTTGACTGCTCTAACACGAACCGTCCTAGCGCGCCTCCGTGTGTGTGTATATCTGCCTGTGTTGTGCACGTCAAAATGAAATAATCTTTTTATTTAATTGGCGGTTGGCAGTAAAATGAAATCACCCATATTGCATGTCATTTATTATTGTATTAAGTAGACTGTATTGTTTTAAACAGCATATGTTTATTAATCTACTTTTAAATATGTTATTCATGAAAGGTAGTATTCTATATACCATTTTTACCGTTATTATGTGAGGTAAAATAAGTTTAAATCAAGAATGTTTTGAAATTCACAACATTTCAACACATTTTTTCCTCACAAATTTAAAGGCTGCTATTGGACTGTTGAAGGTAAACGTCATATGCGACTACGCATTACTTTACGGAGAGCTTACGAACTAGCTACGTTCTGCCTTAAGACCAAATGGTGCAACCGAATAACATGCATATTTAGTTACAAACTAACTAGTAGTAGTTACTAAGCCTCTAGTGTGGACTTTACGTTCATGTTTAAGAAAGAACTTATGAATGGCTGGTGCAACCCTACCCTGATCCTTCTGTAATGTAATGAGTAATGTTCTCGCGTTACTTTCAGTGCATACGCTAAATGATCTGCGCAGCACTCCGTAAACTCCGACACGCATCTTAAAACTGATTCGCACAACAGAGGTGGCCAGATAGGTGGCCATCCATCATTCAGGGGTAGCCGTGGCCACCCATGGCCACCATGTAGCTACGCCCCTGGTCAGGACATTTAAGAAAAATTGTGAAGTATTTTCTTTGCAGCACTGAGACGGTCTGTAGTGTACTGCAATGCTTTTTTATTATTACATTTTATTTATTACATATTTCTGTAGTTTCAGTTATAGGCAGTAAAGCAAAGATTTAATAAAACGCCATTTACTTCTATGAAATAGTGTTGTCCTGCTTCTTTTTACTATTGCTTAAATTATTGATTGATTGAATGATTAAATGCATTTAACACGTCTCATTCTTGATTTGTAGTGTATTATCGCTTGTAGTGAAGTTACATTTTTCCTTATCACTTCGGGGTTTTTTATCTAAAAAAATAATAAGATACTGGTGGTTTGTTCTAAAATGATACTACTTAACTGAGTGTTTGCCTCCGTCAAGTCAGTAAAGCCTATGATGCGATATGAAAGCAACACGGACCCGGGTGCGCACTTGATGAGTAAGTAAAGTGACCTGCGCATGCGTTTAAACTGATTACGATGTATTTCCTTCGATAAAACACTTGTAAGAGATGATAGTGTTGATGATTTACCTTGGATCCGAGCAAGAGTGAGTCTGCATCGTATTTCTGCGTTGCGAGTGGAATCAGAGCGGCAGGTCAATGGTAAAACACCGTTTACTCAAAACAGTCTGTTTGCAAGCTGCATGCAACGCACATACACATACAGTAAACCCAAATAAATAAAAAGACAATATATTGATGAGTGTTCTGTTTTCGGTTATGCGCCGTGCACATTTTTCATGACGTAAGACGAACCACACCAGGGTTCGACAGAATCAAGTTGAGTGCGAAACCAAACCCAAACCAACGCTGCGGGGGACGCCTGGAAAAATCGTACTCAATTTCGGACCGCAGCAAACGAGCCCAATCTGGAACGCATCCCAGTTTTCAATCAAACCTGGCTCAAAACACGTGGCCTGCTGTGCACTACACCACAATTACTTTTTTAAAAACTCATAAACCAGGTCAAATACATGACAAAAACCCGGACACAATCCGCTGTTGATACAAACACTTAAAAATAATGTGATGCGTCATGTTTAATCAACGCTCCTAGGAAAATCCCAATCGTGAATCTGTCGCCGTGTAAGATTTGCTCAGGTAAATCAAAATGCATGCACGCGCGCATGTCCCAAGTTAACGCGATCCCCATAACACGGTACCCAACACATTACCAATAGGGTTCAGAACCACAGAGAAATTCCACATTTCAGAGATTCAATTCAAACCAATACTTCTCTTACAGCAGTCATGAGATTCACGATGTTGTTAGTTTGACCAAGTCAAAGTAAAGTAAATTACGACACACGGTTACTACTACAGCCACAAGGGTGCTTTCGTTTGGTGTAACGTTAAGTTAACCTTTGATCATACTTGCATTTAAGCTAATAATACTATGCGAAAGTTGTTTGTTTTGTGATTATTTGGTAGAGATTCCAAAAACATATTACCTTCTGCGGGTCAAACTAGATTTTGAGGTAAGCGAGTTCCTCAGATTCAGGCCGCCTAAAGTTACTTTCGGTTTAGAATGATATCAATATGGATGATATTAATACGTCGCAGTGAGAGCGCTACCTCAATGTGGAAAGCGGAACTATTCAAATTCAGCCGCTCTCGCGACGGTAGTCCCGCCTGTCAGTAAGAAGAGCCAATCATCAACCGTTACACACTGACGATTCTCTGGGGGAGGGGCTCTGTACTGAACGCTGTGGGATACAGCTACGGCCGGAAGTGGTGTAAAATCTCGCCATATAATTACAATAAATTACATCAGCTAACGCCTTCACCTACCCGAACCCTAAACCTAACCTTACAATAATAAAAAAATGTTAATCAACTGTTTTCAGCGTGACAAAAATTATGCGGCATTGAAGTGCGTATTCCCAGTGGAGGTAGCTGTATCCCTTCGTCTTTTTTTATTTTTTATTAATGCTTAATTAACAACAACAAATACAAAAATTGCAATAATAACAACAACAACAACATAGCATAAAAGAGCATTGACAACATTGTATACATACAAAAAAATTCTATAAAATGTTGAGATTCAAGGCTTAACAATAGTCCACCGTTCTTTTAGCTTTAGTGTTCCTTACACCCTTCAATGATTTAAAATATTGACAGAGCTCAAATTTAAAATGTGTGAAGTTTGGTGTCTTTTTTGACCATCGACATTTGTGAATATGAAACTTGCCTAAAATAATAAATGGATTAAGCAAAAAGGAAATTCTTTTATCTTAAGGTTTGTCATACAAAAACAAAATATTTTTAGCATTCAAAACCATGTCAATGCCAGAAATCACCCTAAAAAATATCTTGGTCAAACCAAAATTACTTAGTCAAAACCGCTGTGGGGAACTTCTTGTGCGCATGCGAAGTATATCTTAAGGAACAGGATTTATTTTAGGTACAGTTGATGTCAGATTTAATGTTTCGTTGGAAATATGCTGCTTTGTTGTGACCCTATTTTAAGAAGTGATCTAATTTTAAGAATATTAGTCTCCTCCCATTCAGTCTTGGTTGACTGAAAAGGTGCAGATATTCATATATATGTAAATCTAGAACTTTATTTAATGCTAGATTTTAACTCCTCTATTGTTTTATTATTTGGGCCTGATGAACTCATAGGTAAAGTATAAAAGCTACCTACCTACATCATGTATAACAAATAAATATGAATATTTGAACATTTGATTATAATTGCAATAAATCAGATTTATTTGTCTTTACACAGGAGTTTTGTACATTTCTCTCTCTTCAAGTCATTGTTTCCCTTTATCAGGTTATTTGCAGACACAATTAATAAACCATTCCTTCTAAAGACGTCCAGCTGTCAGCTTACGAGTTTGTTTTACTGTAGCAATATTTGATAAATTTATGTTTTTAATAAGGTCACTGAGGTCATGTTAATGTTTTATTTTAATACGTTAATGTTAATGCTTTATTTTAACACCCAAACAAACACAAAAATCAGAGGAATGGACCCCCGACCCCCATTAAAAAGACCCAAATAAAAACGAATCACCCTTCAGTATCATTCAGTAGCACTGAGCAGCTGTTTAATATTCATTCATGAAAACAATCGTTTGTAATAAATAGAACATAACTGATAAAAGAAAAAAAAGCAGCAATCGTGTTCATGTTCACAATCCTTCATTGTTTGATCATAAAATAATGTTCCAGATCGTGTTGCGAAAGGTCAGAGGTCAAAGCAGGTCACACAGGACAGAGTGTGAAATGTAGTGCAGACACCATGTGAGCGACCCAAATCCTGACTGGATTCCAACCAAAAATTCCCTTCATTCGATTCAAAACTTGATTATAATCTCTAAATACAATCTATAAATCGCAAAACAGAAAAAAAACTATTTCTTTTTTCTCTTTTCAGCCACGACCTGTTACGATAGAAGACTGGAAGAATGCCCGTCACTTCACAAAAAAACCTTCATGTTTGTGGAAGTGAACAATGCACACAATGTGTGCATAAGGAGGCAGTGAGAAGTCAGTCCACACTCTCACACACACACACACACACACAGGAAACACGTTACAGAAAGACACACAGAACCATTCAAGCTGCCGTCCCTCACTGGATTCTTCTAGAAGAGTATGAAGTTAAAAAAGTGCAAAGAGTTTGACTTTTGTCCTCCTTGTTTTCATACATCATCAAAGATGCGAGAGCGAGATGCAGAGGTGGACAGGTAATGACCTCCTGCGTACCTACAGACAGAGAACAGCCAATAAACTCACTGGACACATCTTACACAAAACATCAGGGAAAGAACTTTGCCTACATTAGTGTTGAGTATAAGGGAAACTCCATGCAAATGTCAACCTTTTACCAAAAGTTTTCACCAATCATTTTTGCTTTAAGCTTTTTGATTGATTTTCTATTCGGTGACCTAAGGAATACCTTTTTCAGGTCCAAGCATCTATTCATTTCAAGCTGGGCTACAGCTTAAAGAGCCGTTTATGAGCTCTGTTTACTCCTACTGCATATTTAAGCGAAACATGTATTAACTCAAAGCATACACCAGTGTTGGGTGAGTTACTCTGAAAAAGTAATTAATTACAAGTTAGTAATTACATATTAAATAGTGTAGTTAGATTACTGTACGAACTACTCTCTCCAAAAAGTACTTTATTACTTATTACTAATTACTTTCTATATCCTACATCAACCTTGATGAGTTCAGTGATTCAAGGATAGACATGAAAGGGCTCTTTTAATTCATTCAAATAAATCATATTAAACTACATAAAGTAGTGTTACTAACTGATCAATGTATTACAAATGTGAGAATTATACATTAAAGCACAGATTTTAAAGTTAGACTTTGAATGTTGATGTCAATTCCACTATTGCACACACATATATTACACAAAGTATTTAGTTTAATTACATCAAAAGTAACTACAGTAATTAAATTACAGGGAAAATAAGAGTAATCCCTTACTTTACTTTTCAAGGGAAAATTAATTCAATTACAGTAACTAATTACACCCAACACGGGTGTACACTACAGTCACCAGGCTCACGGAATCTCCGACATCAATATTTGAATAAATTAGGAAAAATAGATCGCCGACTGGCCATGTGGGATTTCGTTATGAAGATAAAGGTTAGGATCGTGGTTTTCCACGTGCGTATATTAGCATTGTTTGTTGTTTGCCTATAGCATCTTAGTGAGCTTTTGGACCCGGAACCAGTATATGACCTGGTGCGTGACTTCAGGCTTAACAAGCGGATGGTCAGCTAAGCTTCAGAATTGTTACATGCATAAATGGACATCGATTGTGAAATATAATATGTATAGTCTGTTCTATTAAGAGTCATCCTTTGGGTTTTATTGCTTCTGGTTTGTGCCGTTTATTTCACAGAAATCTCTCTCAAAAAAGTGTCCCGTTTTTGTCACATCCATTACGCAGGATTATCTCCCTTCTTTAAATTAAAACCCATGCATACGCTGATATTTTTCAGATGTCCGGACTCTATCAACAGGAGTTTAGGACAATACAAACAAATGATTCAATATGCTGGTTATAAAGAGTTTACATTTCATGTTTTTGCTTAAGATTTCCCGGTAAATTTGGTGAGGTGTAACTCAGACCTCCTGTCTTCCGTCTCCAGCGGTTCATCTTCATTGAAGTCTAATGGCTCCACGTCCTGCAGTAATTCAGTCTTGTCACTGCGATCTCTACGAGTCTGGCCTGTACACAAACACACACTTCCCTTCAATCCCAGAATGCAGTGCTCTTTGTGCCATGACACCAGTAATATACGTGACATCATGTTCATGTAAAGAGAGAATATAAAAGAGGTGTTGATGTTTTGTTCTGACCTCTGCCTGTGTCTGTACCGGAGCCGTCTGACTCCTTCAGCTCGGAGTATGTGCTTCTGCTCCTCCCGGAGTGTTCACCGTAACGCTCCCTCCACTCCTGACACACACACGACAAACAGTTGAGTTGAGTTGAGTTAATGATGACGTGACCACTCCTCTCAGACACACACACTCACTCTGCGTCTGTTGTCTCCGTCTTCTGTTCTCTGGCGTTTCCTCCTCTCTACAGAAACAGATGAAATGGAAACCTTTAATTCATTTGAAAACGTTTTCTCCACAGCATACGGATTGGCATGAAGAGAACCAGACGTGGACTATGACAGGTGAAATCTTACCTCTACGGATGAGTTCTCTCCCCTCATCCACCAGGTCAGAGGTCAGATCATTCTCACCCATAAACTGCTGAAAACCCAACAGATTCAGACAGCGGGTACCCAAACTGAAACAAAAACAAATACAGCACGCATTCATGATACTAGAAGTTCCGCTTTTAATCAGCAGAATGTGTGAATGAATCTCACCTGAAGTAGGTGGCGATGCAGAGCAGAACGATCAGCATTGGGTAATAAATATAAAATCCATTAGCAATGAAAGACAAAACCTGCATGGATCCCATTATCTGAGAGAGAGAGAGAGAGAGAGAGAGAGAGA
>NC_079891.1:35708561-35793249 GCF_024868665.1 Triplophysa rosa | reverse complement strand
GCGCGAGTTTGTGTGTCTTACTGAATTGTACGCTGTTTGTTGTCTCTGCTGGTGTGAGATGGTGGAGTCCATATGAATCACTCCCAGAAAATTCAGACACAGCGGAGGAGTCAAGCGACAAAACAACCTGCAGAACAAACACAATTACACACAGAGTTGTGATGCGACTCTACCTGAAATCACAGATGTTTTGTTTGTGTGTGTCATACATTCCGCTGAACTGCAGGCTGTAAGCGTCCGTCTGGTGATGAGGAGCCAGATAATAATAGTTAAAAACTCGGATTCTGAACACAGTGGAGTAGACGCAGTAACACAGGAAGAATATAGTGACAAAACACGCCATCTGGTGGACGGAAGAAAAAACAAAACACTTATTTAAAAGGTTTCTTTAAAGTGAATGCACAAAATTAAGCATTTGATGTCAAAGTTCTGTTTAAAAAAACATGTCTTTACCGGATTCTCATTGGATAAACAGACCTGTGCCATGTTGACCAATCAGCGTGCCTGTGTGAATGACACTGTGGTCATGTGACACTCCCTCACCTCAATGTAAACGTAATTGTAGTCTCTCTCTGCGAGTTGGATGAAGACGGCGAAGAGCGACAGGACGGGCTGTGTGCTGAAGAAGGTACATTCAGACCATACCACCGCTGCCGAGAACACACACAACACCACCGCCAGAACACGATAACACCAGCGCCGGAACACACACTCCCAGTACCACTCTACACACACACACAGACAGAGAGAGAGAGAGGTTTTGACTCTCACGAGTGCTCATGTACATGATAAGAAGTCTTGTCATGTGACCGTTTCCTCACCCACAGCAGGCGTGTACAGATATCTGCTGATCCATCCCGACGGTTCTGCTGATGACGGGAAGCTGTGACTGAACTGATGGGTGGAGCTCGTCTCATTTTGGGCCACATCCTCTAAATGAAATGCTTCGTCCAATAGAATCTGCCACTGAACGTGAGTGCGGTTATGCCGCTGAACCGCATAAATCACCTGACACGTAAGACAGTGCTTTTGTTTGACAGGGTCACATTACACGCTTTAAAGTCACCATGATACGGAAGTTGCGATTGACTTCTTTTCCGTATCGTGACGTGTATCCGAGTGAAACGGCTTCTGAAATTTGAAAAAAATTGTAGGGTGGGGCTTTAATTTTTAATTCTTGATTGGTTTGTTGTAAGTTGGGCCTGGAGGGGAGGGCTAAAAATGGCTGGCCATTGGACAGTGAGTATAGTTCCTCTTTTTTGTTGCTGACGTCATGTGGTGAAGAGTTGTTGTTGAGAGGGGGAGGAGCTTCATGTTTTTGAGTAAAGATTACAAGCGCAAATGAATTTAAAAATGAAAATAATGGTGTGCAGGTATAAATCATTTATAATAGTCACTGCAACACTGTGTAAAACACTTCGATTGTTCCTGTTTGATTTCATGGTGACTTTAAAATGTTATATTTTTATAACAGTCTTAATAGGACAGTTCCCCCCAAAATGAAAATTCTGTCATCGTTTACTCACTAAACCTGTATAAATGTATTTGTTCTGTTAAACACAAAGAAAGATATTTGTAAGAATGTTAGCAATTTTCAGTTCCGTGACATCATCCACTACCATAGTAGGAAAAAAAATACTGTATATATTTTTTGTTTTGTTGAACACAAAGTGAGATATTTTGAAGAATTTGGGAACACAAACAGTTCTGGGGCACCTTTGACTGCGATTTAATTTTTCAATGATGTCACAGAATGTAAAATTGCTAACATTCTTCCAAATATCTTTCTCTGTATTCATCAGAACCAAGTAATTTAAACCGGTATGAAATGACATGAGCAAATGATGACAGAACTGTCACTTTAAAGTCTTTTTGTAGTTGTTCATAACCATTTTCAACCTGAACTGCTGCTTTTGTAACTGCCGTCCCATATATAACATAACAATCCCATGTATACATCAAAAACATGTTTCACCGGACACGAGCAAAAGTGTAAGTGTGACTTGCATGTGGATTGTTTACCCGTTTATGAAGTTTGACTAAACTCTTTTTACTAGGGTAAGGATTTCCCTTATCATCAAAGTCTTCATAGTCGTCCATGTTTCGGTTCATCTTCTCCTGATATTCTACAGGACACTGATGATGACACACGGCTTGTGTTACGCGCAATCTCACAGGTAACAGGTAAGATGCACATGACAGAAAAGAGCCCACTTGCCTTCTTCAGGATAGTATCGATGCATTTTCTCAGAGGATGATTGTATTTGATGGTCTCACTGACCGTTCTGACATCCTGTGAATGAGACGTCATGTTATATTCACGTCACGTTCAGAAACGATGCTACTGACAACATCTTCAACGGAGAACTCCTCACCTCCATCACATCTTCCAGGTTTTCCTCGGCATCCGCTTTCTCCGTCATCAGTTTCGCCGCTTTGAAATACGTCTTTGTCTGCAGATGCCCGTGGCACGACGCCCTCCAATAAGAGCGCGGGATTTCCACCAAGCCGTATCCTAGCAACAGCACCAGCAGGAACAGACCCCAGGTATTGGCTGCCGTAATGCCGATGGTCCGCAAGTCATACCTGCAGCACGCATGAGATACACCAACAGTCTGAGCGCATTCTGTCGAGTGTTTTGATTGGTTGAAAGGTAAAGAAGGGGGTGGGACACAAACCAGGAGAGGTGCCACTGCGGACTGACGGCGACGTAGATGAGCAGAGAGCAGAAGATGAGCAGGTAGGTGCCGTAATAGATGGCGTTTTCTATGAGCGCCGTTTTGATCTTCCCCGAGATGGAGAATCCTCCCGAACGTGCGTACGACTGCATGAAGGGAATTAACAGCCTGTGTGCGTGCGTGCGTGCGTGCGTGCGTGCAAACAACAACACTCGTTGTCAAAGCAATGTCCATATTGCAGAATAAAAAACATCAATGGCGTGTTAAACATCACAGAAATATGCTTCTCTGATACAGTGCGGTATGGATATCTTGTTCTAGGAATGTTCTATTTGTCTCATACCAGGTGAGGAACTGTGATGTCCAGTACACAACCCTCCAGAACACCGGCAGAATTCCATCTGGGACGTAACTCCACGGTTTGAAACACGTCTTCGGCACTCTACAGTCAGTTGAGAAGTTAATATTTGACTAGATGAACACGGTGTGGAGTGAACACGAAACTCCCAACAGCACACTCACACGCATACGTACAAAAGGCCGAAGCACACGTCTTTTCTTACCCTTGTGTTGGAAGCACTGAAGAGTTGGAGGAGTTATCGGGACTGAAAGTGTCGCTGGCCTTCGGATGCACCCGATTATCAATCTTACACTGGTTATAGATCGTCTGTGGATTACAGCAACACGTCTCAGGGAGGTGAGAAGGAAAGACGTGCATGGAGCTTCTTTTCTTTGTAGACAACATTTACTTACTGTGGTGACGTCCAGCGGGAGGATGAAGACGATGAGGAAACACAGGAACCAGGCGAGGAGGGTGGCGAACAGAACCATCCTGTGCTGTCTGCGGAAATCTCCATAGCGATGGAGTAGGAAGAGAGCGAGGAAGAAGACCACCACGACCTCCAGCGCGAGAGCCGCTCCGCTCATCCTGACCCGGCCGCTGTTTCTCTCTCACGCGGGCAAAACGCACACCATCAACACGGGCTCTGTGTGAACACAACAACAGCGAAACACACAGTTATGTGACCTGAGATATAAGCCACGTGACTCCATAAAGGCGCATAAATAATGAACGAACGTCACTGTAAAGCTGCTTTCAAACAATATCTATAGAATAAAGGCATCGTGTATACCAAGTTATTAAAAGACCAAAACACCCCGATCAGAATAGAAGCAGTAGTCAAAAAAAGCACTTCGTGTTGTTCGATATATGTAAACGGAATATATGTTTTAAATTCATTAGTAGCTGTAAAAAGCGATTAAACTGTTTAAACTTAATACCATCCTGGAGCCGGATTTTGAAACAGTTGAAACAGGATGGGTTTGAAATAACGTTAGCAGTGAAAACGCTTTATACTGCTGGATAATGATTCATTTCATGACACGTAGTTATTGCGTAAATAAAAGCAGCCTGTGGCCAAAAGCTGTTCGACTTCGTACGGCACCGCGCAGACCGATCGGCGCATGACATCAAGATGCCGCGAGAACTAGTCAAATGCCTACGAAGAAGCCTGTTCCCGCGATATTTTGATGGGCCTGCGCAGCGCCGCGTGACGTGAGCACACATAAAAGCCTCGCTGTCACAGCTACCGGAGAACGACTTCAGCGCTACAGTTCATGTCCTGATCGCCTGTTACATGTTTTAGAAAACCACGGACGATAACTCACGTGTAAATACAGACTCTGCGCTATCTCGAGAAAGTCTTCGGGTCCGGTTTATGAGAATAATCACATCTCGTGGTGTAAATTAAGCAGCCCGTGATATTTGTGTACAGAACCTCTAGACGAGACACGTAACCGAGCGGAGCACTTCCTGTTCGCGCGGTTCATCACGGGATCTGTAGTTTTACGTGACGCAGGCTTTTCCTTTTTTACTCATCGCGTCAGTAACATAAATCACTGTTTGTTCCGTAAGATCCCGTCATTTTTTTATGCCACTAAAACACGTAGGCCCGGTTTCACATGTTTAAAACTAGTCCCAGATTGAAATGAATGTTTGACCGGTCTTAACTCAATACAACATGCCCAGAAATATCTTAAAGTAAACCAGTGCTATTGTTTTGTCTCAAGATGCACACCAGTCATGTATTTTTCTAAGGCATTTTTATAAAAGCCACATAAATATCTTAATTCAACTAAGGCTTAGAACTAATCCGTGTCTGTGAAACCGGCCAGTAGTGAAAAAACCACACGAGTAGCCAGAAAAATATACTGTGTTATTAGGTAAAAAGATAAATAATAAATGAAGAGTTTGGTTCCAAAATGAGATACATTTTCAAAATTCATGTTTTTTATTATGTTATAATGTGAATTTATTGTGTTAGTTAGCTGTATTTGTTTAGTTATTATGGCTTAAATCAAATCAAACCAACTGCAGTTTGATTGGAATTCATTGGAATGCACAATAAAAAAACATGATTTTTGAAAAGAAATTCAAATTTGGAACCAAACTCTTCAAATAATCAACATTACTTACGTCCGTATACCTCAATAATTCTTGTGAAACAACTTGGACACGTGGTTTCTTGCACTGGAATCCTGTAAAACATTGTTTTGATGAATTAGATTCGCAGGTCCTGTCTAGAGGTTCAGAAAGGCCCAGGCTGAGAGATCTTCTGCCCACAATGATCCCATCAGGTGAACACGCACCGTCCAGTCCTCCAGCAAACACCGAGCCATCACATTCAAACTCAGGTTCTCCAGTAACCTCCCAGTCATCATACTCTGGGTTCCCAACACAGTCCAGCAGCACTGAGGCCATCACATCCAGACACTGGATCCAGTCCTGAACGTTCACACCTGGTACCTCCATCTTCATTGATATTATATGTACAGTATATGCGCATCGTGCAGGCTGTAGAATGTGTGTAACAGGTGTGACGGTGCTTAGAAAAGCCGTCTGTGTCCTCTGATCTTAAACCCTTTAATAGCAGACAACATAAGGCTCTTTATGGTTGTAAGAGAAGATCGTTGTTTACTGTCTTTTTCTCATTTACTTTACTATGGTGAAATCATGGTATTAGATGACATGCATGTCTGTGTTTTGGATGCTCTGACGGACAGAAACCAGTAGAACACCATTAACTCCTATTGACATATAAGACACACTACATAAGGGAATTGTACTGGTTTTAAATGTTCATTTATGCATTTCGCAGACGCTTTTATCCAAAGCGACTTACATTGCATTATATACTATACATTTGTTTTTTTAAGTACAGTATGTGTTTTAACTGCTGATGGGTAATGAAGGGATTTGTATTGAAAACCATTGGAATGTCTGTTGTCCACTGGGTGGCGCTATTGGACATTTTGTCTTCATCCTTGATTTGGCACATTTAGGATCACAAGTAACTTGCTATTCTAAACATTTTAATTTTGTTTCATATTTCATCTCTGTAGTGCCCGTGTAAGCCATCTGTAGCTGTTCATTCATTCCCACGGCAGTGTACAGAAATCAGAAACCACACAAAGTTCGTAAAGTCCTATTGTTCCTCCATCCGCCTTTATAGTCGCTCTATTGTCAATGTTGGATTATTATATGAAATACATAAAACCAGCTCACTTAAAAGTGAAGGAACTCTCTTGTCAGCGAGAGAAACCTAAATCACGCTGTTCACAAAAGCCGCTGCATCTGATCCGGATTCAACGCTTGGCACCAGACAGTCTGATCGTTAGAAATCATTCTTGCCGACACAATAACCAGTGAGCAAGTCCTCAACCCTGAATATCACTTCAGATTAGCTCCACACCAACATGCATTCCTGTTTTGGGTAAATATCTATGAAGGTATTTCAGTAGCAAAACTTGAGAGCATGTAGATTGTGAACTTGCAAAGTAAGTATTTGTACCTGTACACTAAAATGTACACTCACAGCCCCAATGTGAAAACTTGTCAAATAAAAAACTGAAGTTGAATGTTGAGATTTGCACTCGTGGACAAAACTCACAAATCTGTCTTCTGAATTTGAAGTTGCAGAAAAATAGTTACAAACGTGTAAACTGGCATTTACAACATACATTGGCAGATACAAATGCATAGCACATATTTACACGTTTTCCTAGATTCAGATTTGAATCGCAACCACAAATATCTACAACCTCTCAAATCTTCCCGCCTTGATTTATCCGGCATGTCTGTTTGTGCATGTGCTGAAGATCAGTTAA
Organism: Triplophysa rosa; assembly: GCF_024868665.1. Classification (NCBI taxonomy): domain Eukaryota; kingdom Metazoa; phylum Chordata; class Actinopteri; order Cypriniformes; family Nemacheilidae; genus Triplophysa; species Triplophysa rosa. The sequence goes on along the minus strand of NC_079891.1, from coordinate 35,786,404 downwards.
AGGCACACACTACCATTTTAAAATCGTTTTTTAAATCATTTTAATTTAAAGTCTAATGCAAAAATACCTGAAATTAGTTTTGTATACAAAATGTTGTTTAATGAATGGTTGAGTTTTGCTGCGAAGAGAAGGCCTCCCTTAATACTGTGAGACCTCCCGGGTGGGTTTTCATTTGGGAGGTCAAAAGGGAAAACCCCGGAAATGTTGCACCTTGCAAATTCCCCTCTCACAGTCAAGTGTGCAGAACTAACACGATCGACGTCTGTCGTTCTTGATCAAATGTATATTTCAGATGATGTCTTTATTCACACGGAGTCCGAAATTTGCGCACGTTAAAAAATAAATACGACCTCTCGTTGTGTCAATCACATTTACCCTCTGCCTCCGATATGTTCGTCCGTCATAAAACAAATCGTACTGGGTTAGATTTTCTGCCTTTTCGCATCTGTAGCGAGAATTTTGAGAGGCGTTTTGACAATTTGGAGACACTGTACAAACCAGCGCCAAATACGAAAAAACGCACACGGACTGTATGTGCAAAGACCCTCATTTAGCAGACGCTTTTATCCAAAGCCACTTACGAATGAGGTAAACAATGGAATCAATTGGCACAACAAAAAGCATAAGACTGTAAGACAGTAAAACTCATTTCGGCCGGTTTCACAGACAAGGCTAGCCTCTGTCAGGACCAGTGTTGGGTAAGTTACTCTGAAAAAGTAATGAATTACTAGTTACTAATGACATATTCAATAGTGTAATTAGATTACTGTACAAGTTACTCTCTCCAAAAAGTATTTAGTTACTTATTACTAATTACTTTCTATATCCTACATCAACCTTGATTAGTTCAGTGATTCAAGGATAGACATGAAACGACTCTTAATTCATTCAAATAAATCATATTAAACTACATAAAGTAGAATTATTAACTGATAAAAGTATTACAAATGTGAGAATTATACATTAAAGCACAGATTTTAAAGTTAGACTTTGAGTTTTGATGTCAATTCCACTATTGCACACACATATATTACACACAGTATTTAGTTTAATTACATCAGAAGTAACTGTAATTAAATTACAGAAAAAATAAGAGTAAAGTAATCCCTTACTTTACTTTTTCAAGGGGAAAGTAATCAAATTACAGTAACTAATTACTTAGTAACTAGTTACACCCAACACTGGTCAGGACTATGCGTTAGTTAATTTGTGGCTTTTAATAAAATGCCTTAGAAACAACATCACCGATGTGCATCTTGAGACAGAACAATGACACTGACATATTTTAAGATATGTCAGGGCAAGATATTTTCAGTTAAGACAGCTCAAAATTCCTTTTAGTCTGGGACTAGTCTTAAGCCTTGTCTGTGAAACCGGGGCATAGCCTACCACAGTATACAAAGCTAAGATTTTTTTTAAATCTTAAAGTGCGTTTCACAGTCATCACGAGGTGTGTCCACACACACGTGACTGCTACTGTGTGATGAAATCTCTCAAACACACCAAAGAAATGACACAGAAAACCTTCTCTGACATCCAACTAGTGCTGGCAATGATGCCAAGCGTGACAACTGGTCCAGAATCAGCGTGTTTGTGAGAGTAAATGTAGTGAGCTGTGCTTGTCCTGCGAGCGCGGGACGCTTCTGTTTGAAGTCCGATCCTGGGAACCCCACCTCACAATACCACACAAACACAAAGACGGCCCTGAACTCCCAGAGTTCCCACTGTATCTGTTCTCTGGAGGGGAGACAAGAGAACGGATCGCATCACCTGCCCCGAATACGGCCCGCTCCCTGGGGATACCCCCACCCTGTCTCACCGCTCTGAGGTTTTCCAAACCCTCGCTCAGACTCAACGTGAGTTTAAGATCGAACAAAGAAAAGCCATGTTTTCCTATGAAAACTGTGTGGTTGCCAGGGTGTTGCTATGCAGTTAGCTAATGTACCCTAGGTGGGTTTCAGTGCATTGCAGTGTGGTTGCCAGTGTTGGGTGTAATTAGTTACGAAGTAATTAGTTACTATGTAATTTAATTAATTTTCCCTTGAAAAAGTAAAGTAAGGGATTACTCTTATTTTCCCTGTAATTTAATTACAGTTACTTCTGATGTGATTAAACTAAATACTGTGTGTAATATATGTGTGTGTAATAGTAGAATTGACATCAAAATTCAAAGTCTAACTTTAAAATCTGTGCTTTAATGTTTAATTCTCACATTTGTAATACTTTGGTCAGTTAATAATTCTACTTTATGTAGTTTAATATTATTTATTGTAATGAATTAAAAGAGTCGTTTCATGTCTATCCTTGAATCACTGAACTAATCAAGGTTGATGTAGGATATAGAAAGTAATCAGTAATGAAACACTTTTCAGAGAGAGTAATTTGTACAGTAATCTAATTATACTATTGAATATGTAATTAGTAACTAGTAATTCATTACCCAACACTGGTGGTTGCTAAATGTTTGCTTGCTTTATTGGCCCATTTCTATTAAAGTGAAAAATATATATATATTGCATCGTTTACCTTATTCTCATGTCATGTCAAACCATGTATGAGTTTCTTTCTTCAGCAGAACACACAAGAAGATGTTTTGAAGAACAACACTAAACCCCATTGACTTCCGCAGAGACATTTCCTCAAAATATCTTCTTTTTTGTTCCACTGAAGAATGACTCGCATACAGATTTACAAACACATGAGAGAGAAAAAATGATGAGAAATTAGTGAGGTCATATTGTGTAAAAACATACGCTGTTCTCTAGAAAAGTTGCCTACCTCGTGTGTGTGTGTGTGTGTGTGCGTGCGTGCGTGCGTGTGCGCGCGCGCGTGTGTGTGTTCCATGATGTCACACTCTAAACGTTCTCTCACAAAACCTTCCTCATCATCGCATCCATGGAAACAGCAAATCTACGGGTGGGTTACTGTGCTCGTAATTCAGATGTCCCCCTTCCCAAAACGCCCCTGACTCGCTCATGTCCCGCTGTGGGCTTCTGTGAGTCCCACAATAATGAAGTCTAGTGAAGTCACCCCACGTCCCAAAATATCTCCAGAGACAAAGAGTTCCACTCATTGTGATATTAAGTTTAATTTTCATCAAAAGCTCAAGACACGTGGAGTATTCTGAAGCTGCTGTGGTGCTCATTCACAGACTCCAGCAGACAGCGCTGAGATCTATTCCTGTCTGGCTTCTTCAGGTGAGACAGATGTTGGTCAAAGCACGGACACTTGTTGTGCAAATGTGTTTTGCATTTGTATGTAAACTAACTCAAAAGTAAGAATTAGTTACAGGAAGTCAAAATATTGACTTTTTAAAAAATAAAATTAAGTTTACACTACTTGCAACTATTTCATTACTTTGAACATTCGGGTTTACAGTGTATCGAAGTAGTACACTATACAAGTATGCTAGTACTAGTACACAAAGTATTTTCACAAAGTGCACTTAATAAAATGAACTTTTAAAGAGAAACACTGTTACGCATCTTGTGTGATTGTGTTTTTTCAGCTGTGTCACTTTTGGCCCACGTGTGGTGTGTAGATTTGGAGGGAGACGTTGGAGAGGAGGTGTTTTGTTTTGTAAGCTCCTCCCACAGTTGAGCTGGCAGTTCCTCTTCTCCTTCAGTGTGTGAAAGAGCTTCTCTCACTTTCACCTAGCTCCGCCCCTTCTCTCCCTCCCCCTGCTCTCTTATTGGTTCTTCCTCATCTATCTTCCACACTCCCTCCACGCTTTTCCAAACTCTTCTCTTTCCCTTCAAAGTGCACACTTGTGTCCAGTCATCATCTGCCCGAGGAGCTGCTTCACTGTGACGTGAGTATGTGGTTTGTTTTGAGCTCTTGTGAGACCATGTGAGTGGTTGGAGAGAGAGAGAGAGAGAGAGAGAGAGAGAGAGAGAGAGAGAGAGAGAGAGAGAGACAGAGAGAGAGACAGAGAGAGAGAGAGAGATGATCAGATCAGAGCACACGTGGAGCTGCAGCGTTTGCTTGTTTTTTGAGCACATATGCGTCTGGGCTCCGATTCAAAGGCTTGTGCTGACCTGAAGTCTCTCAGTCACATGACTCACACTGAGTGTGCAACAGGTAAACTAGTGAAAAGAAACAGTGTGCGTGTGAGGGATCGTCATAACACAGACCTTTCATTCAGCTGCTGCTGGATTCTGTGGTTATTATTATTGAATTGATTTCGAAATACTTTTTTGTTGTTGTGCAATGTTGGTGGTGCTACTCACATGAATGATCCTCAAATCATGTTTTGTCGTGTCATTGGTCTTTATCAGACTTACTATTTTTGCCTGGCAGATAATAAAAAAATACTGAAACATTTAAGCAGACGTTTTCATTCTACAAATTAGGAACTTTCAAACTTTGAAATGCTTGGAGGAACCCGAGCCATCCCTTCTAAAAAAAATAAGAATAAAGCTCTGCCCAAAACATAGACAATTTAATGGTTATAATGGGAATTGTACTGGCTTTAAAGGAACCTATAATGGTATCTACTGCCCTGCTGAAAAAAACATATAGAAACCTAATAGAAACCATCACAGAAATTCTAATGGTTTGCATTAGAATACCCTTACAACCCATTAGCTTTTTCCATTAAAACCAACCAACCAAAATTCCTTTTTGTAGTGTGTTTTGGGCATTATTCCAATAGGATTTAACATCCCACCAATAGAATCCTTTATTTTCCACTTAAACCAATACAAGTCCCATTATAACCATTTAAACCATTACAACTTCTTTAGCGGTTTCTATTGTTTTTTTAAAAAAAAACTAGAACCCCAACAGAAACCATTACAGAAATTCTAATGGTTTCCGTTAAAATACCATTACGAACCAGCTTTTCCATTAAAACCATTACAAAATTATTTTTTGTATTGTGTTTTGGGCATTATTCCAAGTAAGGGATAATCCACAGCTAGCCGTGCGTTAAAGGGTTTTAATGCACGACGTGGAGGCCAAGAGGAGAGTGGTTGCTTCTGCAAAGTGCATTAAAATCCTTTAACGCACGGCTAGCTGTGGATTATCCCGCTTATACCATGGTCATTTGCCAAGTTAAATCTTTTATTGATGTCTACAGTGACATTTTAGATCAAACAGGTGAAAATTACAGTGATTTTGTCAGTTAATTTTAATGTAATTAAACTGACGAGCTACCTGTGCCTTAAAGGGTTTTAATGCACACCTTCCAGCCAATCAGAATCCAGTATTCAAAAAGACCATGGTATAATAGGATTTAACATCCCACCTATAGAATCCATCACATACCAGTAGAACCATTACAGTTTCCATTAAAACCATTATAACTTTCTTCAGCAGGGATGCGAGGGTGGGCTCTTTTGGTTTGGGCTAGTAAACACCTAGAACTCCATAGTAACACCATAGCAACCACCTACAATAGGTTTAATTTCTCTTTAGAAAGTGTTCAAACCTGGTTAACAAAATGATGAACTATCATCCATTTAGGCTACCATTAAAACCAGTAAAAAGTGGGTGGCTCCATTAGTTTTCTGGTTTCTCCCAGGCAGGTAACACCTCCAGTAAACCCGTTAGGATTTCTCTGATGGCTGTTGAGCTGCTGATGGCTTTTTGTCTGCTGTTGTTCGCAGTTTAACGGAATAGAAAGCGTCTGGTGAGTCGGTCACTCATGACTCAAGGTAACGGGGAGACGCGCCTCCAGCGCGGCCGCGCGCAGCAGCTACGGGACGGAATCACCGCGTGGTCGCGGCAGGTTCGCGCTGCGGTACACAACGTCACGGTCGATGACGTCAAAGGGTGCTTCCGGCGGAATGCTTTCGTCATCTTCACAGTCGCTGCCGTCATCGTTGGTGAGATGATGTGAAATTAAGATGAAAGTGAACGATTTAATTATGCTTAACATATACACGGAATATATTTTTATATATTTTAGAACGTTTTAGATGATTTTTTTTCAGAATCTAAATAATGTTGCACATTAGAATGAGAATAGGAAATAAAATGCAAAAATTACATGAGAAAAACCCGGTTCAAAAGTTTCAATACTCTTGATTCTTTAATATTGTGCATTCTGAATCTCTAGCCCAGATACATACTGTATGTGTGTATTATTCTTATATATAGGCCTATAGGATCCAATAGGATTGTTTTTTAAGTGAAGCTGACATTCCATTAGAACTCCTTAAAGATTTTCACAAAGCCTGTATTGTTCTGGGACACCAGCGATGGCAAAGTAAAACACAGTTTTAGAATTTCACAGTCATGGCTTTCCTTTTCCTCCTCTTCTGGTACTTGAAGGAAAGATGTTATATAATAACCCTATGGTGTAAATTCTGTTTCTCGTGTGGAAGACACAAGTGAGATTAGACCAAGCCTCAGTCACTTCACAAAAAGAACACGAGCATCCTTCACCATCTCTCCTCATGTGTGACACCGATGAAAGAAAATCTTCTGGCTCTGGAAGGACAAGACCTCACTTTTTGTCTTGGTTTTGGGTGCACCGGACCATTCAATGTGACTGGAGCTCATTTCTTTTGCATGATTTATAGATGTTTTATGGAAGTGTGTTTTTGTCACAGGTATAATCTTGGGCTTTGGACTGCGGCCGTATAAAATGTCATATCGACAGGTGAAGTATTTCTCTTTTCCTGGAGAGTTGCTGATGAGAATGCTGCAGATGCTGGTGCTCCCTCTACTGGTGTCCAGTTTGATCACAGGTACAATCCCCACACTGAACACACAGGGGACTGACTGATCCCGGATCAGCAGCGCTCACATCTTTCACTCTTTGTTCTGTCGCCCAGCGTTAGTTGCTTTCTCTTTGATTTGGAAATGGTCTCGAGAAAGGTTAACGTATGTTCTCTGGTCAGGGTTGGAATGGCCGAGGGAAGGGATTGTGTGTGAGGTCAGTGTTTTCATGGTCTTCTTACAAACACTCTAGAGGTCAAGGGTCAAAGTGACCACATGGAGAAATGAACAAAAGACTCTTTGAGCGTCTCTCTCTTTCTCTTTTGGGCTTTCTCTAGAGATCTTTCTGTGTGTTCAAAAAGCAGTGCCATAGAAATAAAGTCACAAACTTTGTTGGCGTGACAGTAGATGAACGGCTTCTAGATTTATATATTGCTTATATGGAACAAACACAGCTTGGTTTTATTTTATTTTGGCGGACATCACCACATCAATCCCTCCAGCCACACTGTAAAAAAAATCCCGTGAAAAAACAGATAAAGTACTGGCAGAAAATTATTTGCTTGGCATTAATGCTGCAATGCAAATGAATGCAGTGCAAAATGTAAAATACAGGTAAAACAACTGTAAAAATGAACACAGAAAATTCCTTCATATTAATACAGTATATTGTGCCCTATTTTTACGGCTTTTTTTTAGAGTGCAGCTGGCATATAGACATCGATTTCTCATCTGGATGGAGGAATTCATTCAGGTCTTTTTGTTGAAGTCAGAGATATGTGACCGATGTCATGTTGACTAAAGTTGTTTTCTTCAGACAGAAGCTGGTTTGTACTTGGTTTCACAGTCACAAGATATCAATGACACGGTGGAGATGTGCACAGCTCGTCACCTGTGAAAGCCAGACACAAGGACACGTGTCATTGCTCATGCTGTCAGCAACATGTCTCGCTCATATTTCTCTATTCAAGAGTTAAAAGTTTGTCCATTCTGACATTTCATTCATGAGAAACAATCCCATAATCCAGTGCTCATTACAGACAATGATTGAGAGAGAGAGCGAGAGAGAGAGTGCTTATTAAACCTCTTTGTGAGGGTCACACACACAGAATTTGTCTTTGAGATGTGCGTGTGTGTGTGTGTGTGTGTGTGTGTGTGTGTGTGTGTGTGTGTGTGTGTGTGTGTGTGTGTGTGTGTGTGTGTGTGTGTGTGTGTGTGTGTGTGTGTGTGTGTGTGTGTGTGTGTGTGAGAGAGAGAGAGAGGTGATTACTTTGCATTGTCAGAGAACTAGACTTTATAAGACTTCTGCAGAGGAAGTCCTGGTTACCATGGAAACCGAAGTTAATGAGAGAAGCAGCATGACCTGTGTGTGAGGTTCCCAGACCTCTGTGTCCGAGGGCCATGAAGAGGACGAGGGGAGCAAAAACCTTTCTTTCTTTCTTTCTTTCTTTCTTTTTGAATTACTCGTCATATTGACCAGTTAGCTCAGATAGATGATCTGAAAAAGATGAAAACGTGATTCTTATGGACACATTAAGACGAGAAGCACAGCAGTCTGGAAGTGTCCAGCACACATTTAGTACAGATTCAAATCATTTCAGGCCTCACATCAGGACGTTTGTTGAGAGATGTCATTTAAGGTTGGAAATGTTGAAGGTACTAAAATATAGGCAATATATACACATTTTGGTGAAAAGTTTCAAGAGGTTCGAAATTCTTATTCTTTTATTCATGTTATGTCATATGGTCCATGACAGGTATGGCAGCTCTGGACAGTCGTTCTTCAGGGAAGATGGGCATGCGAGCTGTAGTTTATTATACCACCACCACCATCATCGCCGTCTTCATCGGGATCATCATGGTCCTCATTATTCATCCAGGACGAGGAAGCAGAGACGAATTCACCAAACAGGAAAAAATAGAACAAGTTAGTCCTGCAGATGCTTTCCTGGATCTCATCAGGTACCACAAACACCACATGAACTCTACAGGGGTTAAAACATCTGTATGTTATCTCTGTTTGAAACTTGTTCTCTTTGTTTTTACAGAAATATGTTTCCTCCTAATTTAGTGCAGGCGTGTACACAGCAGGTAACCGTTCCATTCTGTTGACTCCATTAAAGGGACAGTTCACCCAAAAATGAAAATTCTGTCCTCATTTCCTCACCTTCCAGTTGTTCCAAATGTGTATAAATGTCTTTGTTCTGATGAACACAGAGAAAGATATTTGGAAGAACGAAACAGATCTCGCCCCCCATTGACTCCCATAGTAGGTTAAAATACGATGGCAGTGAAAACAAAGTGCCCCAGAACTGTTTGCTTTCCTACATTCTTCAAAATATCTTCTTTTGTGTTCATCAGAACAAAGAAATGAATCATTTGGAACAACTCGAAGGTGAGTAAACGATGACAGAATTTTCATTTTTGGGTGAAGTATCCCTTTAATACGCTGTTCAAAACCAACAGTTATTTTATGTAGATTTAGTTTCTTCCTAAATTTTGGAACGTGAAATAAAATCACGAATATTAATCTTAAAGTGTCTCTTTGCGTCTCAGTTTAAGACGCAGTATGCCAAGCGTGTGGTGACGGTAACGTTGACGGTGAATGAAAGCGTGTTCAGTTTGACAAACGGTTCGGATGAACTCAAACGCGAGGAGGTGATACCGGTTCTGGGAACGGTGAATGGAATCAATGCTCTGGGTCTGGTGGTGTTCTCCATGTGCTTCGGCCTCATCATCGGAAACATGAAAGAGCAGGGGCGACCGCTGCGAGACTTCTTCGACTGTCTGAATGAAGCCATTATGAGACTGGTGGCCATTATCATGTGGTGAGTGATTTACAGCGAGAAACGTCTCAGCTTTGACCTAATGAAGAAACCCATGAAACGTCTGCTTTACTTCTGTTTGGCATTTTAAGCAGAATTATCAAGCACACGCGTGAATGATCAAGAAGAGAATGAGTGAACGTGAAATAAAATGGCTTTGAAATCTGGCTCGATGGTTGGAATAAGGAATTCCCTGTGAATATAGACCATGTTTGAACATTTGTTCAATCAGACACAATGTGGGTTTTAAATGCAACCATCAAAAGGAGCATTTGTTTCTAATAGATCAAAAAGATTTCTCTGGTCTCATATAGACATCCGTTGAGATGAGATTTCTTGTCATGTTTTCCACTGAACGACGGACATCACGTGCGTGTGTGTTTTAGGTACGCGCCGCTGGGTATAATGTTCCTGATCGCAGGAAAGATCGTGGAGATGGAGGATTTATCAGTAATGGGCGGTCAGTTAGGCATGTACACCATCACCGTCATCATCGGTCTGTCGATACACGCCGTCATCGTTCTTCCACTCCTGTACTTCCTCGTGACGCGGAGAAACCCGTTTGTGTTCATCGCTGGCATTCTGCAGGCCCTCGTCACGGCCCTCGGTACCTCATCCAGGTGAGCGTTCACACTTTTAAAATCAATAGCATTTATGATCGCTGTACGTGTGGGGATCAGATCCTGATCGGTTCAACTCCTCCCGTTTCTCTCTGTAGCTCTGCCACGTTGCCCATCACGTTCAAGTGTCTGGAGGAGAATAACGGTGTGGATAAACGCGTGACGCGCTTCGTGCTGCCCGTAGGAGCCACTATAAACATGGACGGCACGGCGCTGTATGAGGCTCTGGCCGCCATCTTCATCGCACAGGTCAATGACATGGAGTTGAACTTTGGACAGATTTTGACCATCAGGTAAATCACCTTTCGAGTGCTCACGAATCAGTTGAAATGATTCACTGTTTTACTGTAAAAGTGATGTTCGTTGTGATGTACCGCAGGTGGTCAGTGAAAGATGAAGTAGAAATGATTTGGTATCTTTACAGCATCACGGCAACGGCGGCCAGTATTGGTGCAGCTGGAATCCCTCAGGCTGGCCTGGTTACCATGGTGATAGTGCTGACCTCTGTGGGGCTGCCCACCGATGACATCACTCTAATCATCGCTGTGGATTGGTTCCTGTGAGTACAAAGTTTCTTGTAGTATGACGAGGGAATGCGTGTTTTTGTGTATCAAACCACACTGAGAGTTCAAAAGCAAGACCCGATGTGAGTTTGCCAGTCACAGACAGTTTAAAGGAATTTCACAGTTGAACAACAGTCACAATCATTTCTATAATAACACTGCTTCACTTTAGTTGTACTCTAGTTGCTCTTTTTGATGGCCATGAAATGTACAATATTTAAAAAAGTCATCACAATTGATTGTAAACATCATGGAAAATCAGAGATTTTAGGGTGCTTTGAAGATGTGATGCACGCAGATCTCTGGACTGATTTCCACATTCAGATTCCATATCCCATAATCCAGTTGTAAACGAGCGTGCAAACATCTGTTTCCTATGAATGTTCTGTTCCAGAACCTAACACTGATATTTGTACAGTACACCCCTGCTGTATACTGACTTCACATTGGATCCTGTTTTTGTTGTGACATTATACGCCGGTGTCCAGAACAGAAGATCTATTGTGAGGTTTATGAGAGACCCTCAGCCCTGAGGAACGGAGGGGGTCCAGCGGGTGAAAGATGGATCAGAAAAAAAACAAGAGAAGAAACTGAGCTGCACGTGATCTTTACGGCACTTTTGAAGAAAAAAAAAATCCCCTCATGTGTTTGTAAATCTGTACGAGAGTCTTTCTTCAGTGGAACACGAAAGAAGTTATGTTGAGGAATGTCTCAGTGGTTTTGTGTTCACACGATGGAAGTCAATGGAGTTCAGTGTTGTTTGATGATCGACATTCTTCAAAATATCTTCTTTTGCGTTCTGCAGAAGAAAGAAACTCACACAGGTTTGGCGTGACGTGAGGATGAATAAATGAGGGTTTTGGGCTGAACTGTCACTTTAAGGGTCAATTTAAGGGAATGGTGATGGTTAGTAAACAAACACAGAAGCAATCATCTCTCTCTGTGTCTTTCTCTGACTTTTAGAGATCGGTTGCGCACGACCACTAATGTTTTGGGTGACTCGATTGGCGCTGGTATTGTGGAGCATCTGTCACGTCACGAGCTGCGTTCTGCAGACGCTGAGATTGGAAACTCTGTGGTGGAGGAGAACGAGACCAAGAAATCTTACCAGCTCATCTCTCAGGAGAGCGAGTGCGCGAACGCCAAGATCCCCGACAGCGAGACCAAAATGTGAGGGAGTTTCTTCATGGAAAACGGGAGTTTTGTACAAACGTTAGTGATGTGTGATAAAGCTGTCAAACACGCGTACAGATGCGTTGTGAAGTCCAGCAGATATGAATGTGTGAAGAGTTTCAAACAGTTGTGTTGTAGATGTAGTGAACTCCTTTGATTGTGTTAGCTATCAAAATTCGTCTGGGTTTTTGTCCCAAAGAAATGGAATACTGTCAAGAAAAACATTCGTGATGAGACTTCAATTTACTGTAAGGTGGGATGTTTAGGAAATGATGATTAAATTCATTGTAATAGGCTGGGTTTGTTCCTGTGCACTTTACACAGGAGCAGTGTTGGGTAAGTTACTCTGAAAAAGTAATTAATTACTAGTTACTAATTACACATTCGATAATGTAATTAGATTACTTCGTAACTAGTTACACCCAACACTGCACAGGAGTTCAATGATTAATGATTCGTTGCGTAATATCGAAGCAGATGAGACAGGACGGTTTTATCGGCTACAAACATACCGCGCGCACGTTTTTGTCTGTAAAACAGGTGAATATCTGTGGTTAAGGGTCCAGGTTCAATCACTCAGAGCATGCATACGTTGATTTCAGTTGATGTAATGATTTCATTTCAAGACTTTATAGATGACTGTATGTTTGAATACGGAATAAAAGAATGATTAAATATAAAAAGCTCTTTTGATTTTGTTCACTACACGCCGGAATTACAGCATGAATGGATCTAAATGTTCAGTCATCGGAAGAGCAGCACCACCCAGATCTCTAAAAACAACCTTACAGGGACTTCTGATCCCCTCACATTCATCATCTGCTGAGAAACACTCGTCCGGGGCATCACTATTATACTGTACTTATCGAGAACATTGTGTTATTTTCTCAGAAAGAACGTGAGAGGAGATCTCTGGGCATGTCAAGACCTGGTCGACACATGTGCTGAGACAGTCATTCTACTCGATGTGAACATGAATATAGATTGATGTGTTTAGTCAAGTTAAACGGGATCATTTACGGTATACAGTATGTTAATGATATACATTTCAATATCAACTGGCGATCATTCAGTGCCCTCAGAAGGTGCATAACACCTTAAGTTAAATGTATATAACAACTAACTGGACAAGACGATCCATTTCTATATACTAAATGTGTGTTCGATTCAAAAGTACTTTGTTGGGCATTTTTAGTTTTTGCATAGGCCTACAATGTTTCCAAAGAACCAATACATTTAAGGTTATATTTATTCATTCAGCAGAAGCTTTAACCAACATGAATTTGAAATGAGTAAAAAAGCAGTTTGTCCCGAGAAAGCAGAGAAATACAAAGTGCATTAGTTGCAGTAGTACAAAGTACCAGGATTGTTCAGGTTTTTTAATGCACAAACAAAAGAAGTGATTAGCCACAGTAATTCAGTAGATCCCAGTAGTATCAATAAAAACAACTGTTTTTGTAATACGAAGTTTTCCACATTTGAAGAAAACAGTTGATCTTCTGTTATGCAGATAGCAGTGACCTGTGATACCGAGTCGCCATCCAGTGGAGAGAACAGTAAGCACAACCCTTTAGAGGTCATCACATGGGTAGGGTTGCACCAGCCATTCCTAAGTTCTTTCTTAACACACTAGATGCTTAGTAACTACTAGCTAGTTTGTAACTAACTCTGCAGTCTGCACGTTATTCGGTTGCACCATTTGGTCGTAAGGCAGAACGTAGCTAGATCCTTGGTGTTTCGAGTCTGACGTCATCACGCAACAGTGTTTTTGGCGAATTTAACAATCATATGTAGTTTAGATGGTTAGAGTTAGGGTGTGGGTTAGGGTAAAGGTTTCGTAAGACTTGAAATACCAAGGATTTAGTCAAAACCAACAAGCCACGCCCACGGATCTGACTCGAAACACCAAGGATTTAGTGAGAGGCCTAGTTCGTAGCTCTCCGTAAAGGAATGCGTAGTCGCACAATATGACGTTTACCTTCAACAGTCCAATAGCAGCCTTTAAATTCGTGAGAAAAAGTTGTGTTAAAATGTTGTGAATTTCAAAACGTTCTTGATTTAAACTTATTTCACCTCACATAATAACGCTAAAAATACGTTTTTCTTAGAATAGAATACTACCTAATAGAATAGAATACTACCTAATCATGAATAACATAATATTAAACAAGATTAGTTAACAAATGCTGATTAAAACCAACACAGTCCAATAAAATCATAATAAATGACTTGTAATATGGGTGATTTCATTTTACTGCCAAGTATTACTGCCAATGTTTTTTGACGTGCACAACACAGGCAGATAACGTTACACAGACGGGTTCTTGTTAGAGCCGCTAATAATGTAATGCCATCACATAATGTTCTCTATTTTAAAAGGTAAGTGACTGTAAATGTCAGCATTATCATGTGTGTAAATCATTGAAGAATGCGGAGTGAAACAAGAGCTTATTCTGTTAGTTTGCTATTTTATTCCTAGTTACTCCTGACGGGAGGCTTCCGTAGATATTTAGTTTACACGTACGTTACGCTTCAACTAAGTTGAATGGTGTAACTCAAAAATATTTAGTGCGAACTTAGTGCCCATTTAAGCACAGCTGGTGCAACCGGCCCCTGCTCTAACCAATGACTGAAGAACAGAAGACTAGAACAACAACGTTACATAATGATTTTGTCTTTTAATAGTCTTGTTTTATACAAACACTAAACAGTTGTAACAGTTGTTGTGATGGTAGGTTCCATTAAATTAACTGAAAAGCAGTTAAATACATTATATCACAATTGACAAAACATATGACTTGGTTTGTCTTCATACATCTTTTGTCTGATTAATAAAGGATTTCCTTTGGTTTTATAATAAATATATGAAATTAAAATGATTTCCCGCCATGATCAGATAACAGATTTGGACATAAAAACATGATCTAATATTTTCTTAAATATACAATATAGGCCTACTTATTTTTTCTTTCATTATATCTGCAACAAACAAACAATGTTGTTTACCCAGAACTAATTAAATAACTCAGTATAACATCCTGTTACATGAAAAAGGTATTTAAAACAAAATATTTCCTACAGTGGAAACTGATCAGATGTACTTTTCTGCATAGCAGTACTATGAATTAATGCAGAATGTACATCAAAAAGTAAAATCATAATCGGAAGTTATTGTGTAATTTCTGGGCACATATAGATGTTTTTTTACATGTATTGGGCACTGTTTTTCACCACAGTTATAAATGCACTTGATAAAATACCTAAGAAGTATTGAGAAGTATTCATAGGAACATTAGTACGTAGATGGGTTGATCTGAAATCATAGTCAATAAGAATAATTACATATAAGTAGGTTTATGATGAAAATTTGATTATGTGAAGAAGAATTGATGATTTAATGACACAATCTGTACCTGTAACCAATGATTGTTCATGTAAATGCACTTAATGTCACTTTATGCATGTTTATAGCACATTTGAGCACAATGTAACAAGGTAAAATCCAGTGATGTTTTTAGAGGCCTAAAGTTTGAAGCCTGTTGTGTTCTCTCTAAAACCTGGGGATTTTCCACTGTTTAAAAGTAACCATGATTACGCACGGACGCCACGCCGTCTCGTATGGAGACCATGGCTTGTTTGGTGGTCTCGTGTAGTAACCATTGTATGCAAATTATTTTAAAAATGATGTAATAACCAGCGTACCACCATTAGATACGTACCTTGTTACCTGGGACTTATTGGTGGCAGACAATTAACAATTGGTTAATAAAAATAAGAGATAACAGGAAAACACCTGATTGGTTTCAGAAGAGACCACCTTTCAGAGATTTTACTATAATTATAGACTGGAAAACACTTGGTTTTTAGATGACTTAGAACATCTCACTTTGTTTGGCTCGAGCAAATAAAGTTAACTCCTCCACATCCGGACCTTCTTAGTCTGAGAGATTTTTTGAACTACGAGACTGAAATTTTTCCACAACAAAGTTCAAAGACAGAAACACAAATAAAAACAAACTTAGGAGTACAATTTTAAAAAAGTAGGATTTCTATATATCTGCTTTCACAAAAACCATCACATCTGTGTCTGAAGGAAAAAAGTATAATAATCACGTTATTAGTCTTACGCCATATAACTTACTATAGCTTGTGATTTTGTGCATTTTATTTGATTATTTTGTAAGGACTGAGGTCGTTCTGTATTTGTTCTAACAATCCCTTGCAAGTTGCTTCTGGCACAAATAAATAATAAAAAGTAGTATTTGTGTTTCCGGTCAGTCTCGCGACACACCATCTGTTGTTGCCGTTTGTTAGAAAACAAAGGCGTAATATATTAAACATATGGATTGAATGCGCAGTTTTATTGACAACTTTGCTGAATAACAAGATGCTTTGTGCATTTTAAAACATACATAATGTGTGAGGAGAAAAAATGTCAACCTCCCCCTCCTCACGCTCAGCGCTAGCGTTGTGTTGTTGTTAGCCGCTCGGCTAATGATCTTTGAATAGCAGAGAGGGGGAGCCAGAGACTCACAGCAGAGCGACAAACCGACCTCTCATCCCAACAAACTGACCCTCAATTCTGCTTCTTTCAACTTAGCCCAACATAAAGTAAGTAAAAAAACCCAAACGTTTCCATCTAAAGCTTTTATTAGCGATCATCTGCGTTATTTCGCAGCATCTCCTTTCGGTTTTTCTCGACGAAACGCGTCTGAGGAAGACGGACGTCCTCCGGCGCGCGCCCGTGGCGGGAAGCGCGTGACCCGGCGTCGCTCTCGCGCTCGGAGTCCGAGGCTTCAGGAGAGCTCGCGGAGGCCTCACGACACAAACACAGACGGGCGTTTTTGCGCCTCGTACCCGAATGTATTACTAATAATTAAACCGCGCGCGTTAAAATGACCGGTAACGCTTCTTTGCGTGACGTACGGGCGGGCGGTAGAACGGAAGAAAACGTGAAGTGTTTTTATTGTTAGCGAGGGGGAGACGGAAGGATGTGCGTAGCCGAGTTAGCTTTAGCATTTAGCTCGTCTGTTGCTCTGACAAAATAATCGAACGATTTGCAAACAGTTGACCACAAAGCCGATTGGTTTATTTTATGAACGAGTAAAATATACAGTAGAGTAGGATTTTGATAGCAGTTCGCCTCAGAGAAGAGCGTTGCTAACTAGCGAGCCGCTGTACGGAATCGATTGAGTCGCTAGCTAACGCTTTGCTAGAAGACGAAACGGACCGAGTGTAACGTGTGTCATCTCTCGTTAACCCACAGAAGACTCGATGCGAGTGATGGTAAATGTTTACTAACTTGTGTTCACAACTTTAGCTCAGAGAATACGCGTGAGCCGTGTTTTGAGTCCGATAAACAACGGCCACATACGCGTCAGTGTAACGCTTTGAGGATGAATGGTGTCACTCTCCAGTGATTCACTTCTGTTTTGTCAACACTGCGTTTTGGTCGTTTTGTGTCGTCGTGTGTGCACAGATGTGTCCCGTCAGTCCACTTGTGTCAATTCTTCAATAGCTCGATTATTTGCGTGAAAGAGTCATTACAATACAAAGTATTTGCATTCGCATTCAGATCTCAATCCCTCTGCAAGCCGTTTTCTGCAGAAACTGGAATCGCTTTAGAGGATGTAGTGGTTGACTTTGTTTTTGCAGTTTTGTTTTCTTGGGACTTTTTGCACAGATTTGATTTGATATTAGTTTTTTTTTGGCGATCTGCATGCAAGCGAAACAAAAATATGTGAAATCTAAAGGGCCATCCTCTTTCTTACATCGCTTATCTGTCACGGGAGCCCATCAGTCATCAGCTCTGGACTGTTTACCTTCCGAATACAGTATCACATGCAAATGATTCATGAATATTCATGTATTTGAAGTAGCCCGGATGCGGAAGTTTTATTGCTGGTTACTATTATATTATTTGCAGTATTGAATGAAGTCTCGCTCTTACACACGAATACACATCTTTGTTTTTCTGTTCCGTGCGTTGCGAATTATTGGTGCTGCAAATAATGCAGTCTTCATGCTTGTGTGTTTTGCGAGGCATGCATATTGCACGTGCAACTGAAAAGTACAGCAGATTTGTTTTGCATCTGCTCTTTTGTGCCTGCCACGAGCTGTCCGTCTCGCAGCTGTCATTGGTCCCATGAGGAAGACGGGGCTGGGCCTGCGTATCTAATGAAGGGGTGTGTCCACAGTCCATCCTCTCCCAGACTAGAGTGGGTGTGTCTGTCGGGCTGTCTGTCTGCACTGTCGTGGATGTTTTCCGTCTCTCAGAGTGCTTCCCTACGTGGCACAGAAATCAATACACCTGTTAGAGACCATGCGTCTAAGTGGACCGATTCTCCCCAGTGGTCTTTATGTTAGGAGGGAGATTGTATGTTTTGAAGCCGGGTTAAAATTCACATTATCAACGAACTATACAAACAGAATATTTGTAAAAGAATGTCTCGTGTCACAAAACCTCATACAAGCGTATTTTTCTCTCCAGGATTGAGTGAGATGTGAGGGATGGTCAGCGTATAAATATCTTTGAGGAACTCTGTGTGTGTTGATCTTCTCTGGCCAGCCGTCAGTATGAATGGGGACATGCCACATGTGCCCATCACAACCCTCGCTGGGATTGCTGGTCTCACTGACTGTAAGTACACACGGCACACACTGTGTACAACACTGAGCACTCGCTTTGAATCGGTGTGACTGTAGCTTAAACTGTACATAATGCGATGCTGTTTTTGCATGCACATGCCAGACTTGTGCATTTATTTTGTGTATTTTTTGTTGTTGATGGGAACTATACGAGATGAATAAAATACTTATAAAGGTAGTTCGTTCACTTTATTAAACCAATAACAGACATTGAATTTCTAGCAAAAATTGCTCGTCTATGTTTGTACATATATTACGGTTTATACTGTGTGTTATGAAAATCTTTGGTCATACCGCTCGCCTCAAATTCTACTTGTATAACAATATTGAAGTGATAGTTATTTTTTGATTTGCGCATATTTTTAAATGAAATATAGCTTCATATCAGTATTTGCATAGACGTTGTAAGTATAAAAACTATGCAGACGAAAGAAAGTTTCATTATAATTAGGGAAAGTTCCTCTGCGCGGGAGGTTTCGAGATCTCTGAGTGCACTTCATGTGGCTGTTAGTTGTTGTCCCTGTGACGTCTCGTAGTAAAGAACGCTCTCACGTTGTTTTTGTGTGCAGTGCTGAACCAGCTGCCCCTGCCCTCTCCTCTACCGGGCACCAGCACTAAGAGTCTGCTGTACAGTGGGCGTGTAGCTGATGAAGTGAATCGTCTGATGGACTGCAGGGATGAGACTCTGGTCTCTCAGATCGCCAGCGGCCTCAGCCAGGTCTCCACGGAGCACATGTGAGTTTCTGCTTGCGTTTGCACCTCTCTTCTGCCCTTGACATGTGACGCACCTCAGCATGCCCTGTGACACCTGTCCCCGTCCGTCTCGCTCTCCGCATGTGCACGATCGTCTGTATTCTAACTCGTCTGCTCATGCACATTTCTCTGCTCCTTTGGTCACCGTTTACTTTGTTTTTAATTAACGCTTTGAAATGCAAGAGTATTTTTGATGGCTTGTCAAAGGAATGGGTCATCCAATTATACTAATAAACTTTTGTCATTATTTATCTTCATGTAATTCAAAACTTGTGCGCTGTTTCTTTCTGTGGTGGAACACACAAACAACACATTTTAAAGAATCTTCATAGCTTTTATTTTATGTCATGACGATTCGTAGTGACCATGGGCTGTTAATCTTCAAATAAGACTTTGAATATATTGCACGAGTCATGGACTACAGTTTGTGTTTTTTGTTGGTCCGTGAAGCTTTGTGAGCAAATCAAATCAAAATGTATTTATTAAAGATGAGGTAACACACGCAGTTTCTGCCAGTCTCATATTAATCTCAAGTACCTACACAGTAGCAGGGCTCCAGACTAACTTTCTTTACTAGGACCACTGTAGCCCCTGACTGAAATTTTTAGGAGCGCAAGCAAAAAATATAGGGGCACACCTTAAATCAGCCTGCCTGCAATGCGATTATTCAATTATTTTCCCCAACATAACTGTATTACTGATACTGACAAATAAGTTACTTGATGACAGCAGATTTGGTTCTGCTTATTTAAAAAGAGGCAGAGTCTACAGAGAAGCTTTGTTCTTGATTGCTGCTAAACAGAGAGACTGTAATCTGAATTCATTTGAACCAACATACATTGTGCTTGTCAAAAAGTAAAGGTTTTGTGTTATTACGTTCTTACGAGGATTTTTTGTGTATTAGGGACACTTTCCCTCATGTTCACACAACACATGTAAATATAACGTCAAATAAAACTTAACAAGAGCATTCGCCTGTCGTTCGTTCTTGCTGTGAATGGATTTGTAATGATCCAGCGCTCAAACAGACGTTTCCTGCACTCCTCCACGGTTAGTTTTGATTTAAACGTCTCACATATCAAACCATTCGTCCTCGGGCTCAAGAAATCCGTCACAGCAAACAGCGACTCGTAGTAATGCGCTCACGTTGTGTGTGTGTGTGTAAACTTGTCAATGACGACCTGGATTGTGCGCGTCCGCGGGAAACATCAGTGACGCGAGTGACCCGCGCAGTTGACTATTACATGCAGCCTGCACAGGTGGCGGGCTCGCGTACTACTCGTCTTTCCACATGAAATAACAACTAGAAGAAAATCCAAATTTGCAGGTCGCACATGCGCGAGTACTTGTAAAAAATGCTTGCGCTGTCTCAAAAACTAGTCGCAAAATGCGACCATTCAGTCGCAGTCTGGAGCCCTGAGTAGTATTGCATACTTTGTATCTTCGAAGAGTATTTAGTTTGATCAAATTTATAAAAGAGTGATACGGCTGTACGATTATTTCAGGAAAAAGACGAGCGCTTGGAGGCATGCAGGGGGGCAGAACTACAGCACGAGCACGCAATTCATCATCGCATTGATTCACTATAAGTTCGTGTTGTTTACATGATTCACATATGCGGCGATTGCCAACAAAACTTAGACATATGACTCATTTTGACTTACCGCATGTGGTTCATGTCCGGCATCTTTTCAGTTTCAACCCATCTCCAAATCCAGCGTTATAGCCACAGTTTATATAACATTCATCCCCCAAATACAGTGAGCAAACAAACACAGCTCAACTTCCGTAAGCTGAGTGAAGCGTTATTGATGGGCGTGCTGCTCTTTCTCATGTTGGCTGGTTGATGCTTTGGCGTGCTCTTTCTCTCACGCTCGTGCGTGGGTGTGCTCTTTCGCATGCTGGATGACGCGTGGGCACGCTTTTACGGGAGAATTGTCCAATGAGGGACTTAGAACCCTTGTTACGAAAAGGGAATACATGTTCAAATTTTTTTTCAGAAACCTGTACGAACCCTGACAGAGTTAATCGAGCACAGAAATACTACGTCATACATTCAACTCGGTGTTAAGCCATGTTACGCTACCATGTTAAGCTTGAGAAGCCAGCACGTTTAATAGTGTAAAGAAGTCAGAATGCATGAAAGAGCATGTTACCTCCCCTTTAAACGTAATAAAAGCAACAAAAGGACATAGAAATATATGTAAACCGAGGATTTACATTGCATTCACACAGGGCGTAAGCGTTAACGCTTCTCATTTACTTTGAATGGGTGACGTCATGTCTTGTCGAACTGAATTGTAGGTCCATCGGCGTTGCGTCACTGGCGTTGTTTGCGGCAGAAGTTGAAAATTTCTCAACTTTTCAAATGCTGATGCAGTCGTCAGCCAATCAGATCACCTTATGCAATAATCTTGTGCAGGCTCGAGCCAATTGAACTCTAGGTTTATTGTGTGGCATTTCCAGTTGTTTTTCATGTTACAATACCAGCAACTGCTGTTATTTCTGGATATAGTCTAGGCATGTGCCGGTATCAAATTTCCATGCTGCGGTTAATTGATTAAGGTTTTATCACGGTGCGTGGTATTACCACACTGTTATCACGGTATTCAATTCTATGAGAAGTGCAGGTTGAAAATATAAACCAACTTCAGTGTTTTCCTCTTGATAACAACTTTAATTATTTTAAGTAATAAAGAGAACCTCAAACATTTAAATACAAATAAATATCAATAAAACAACACACAGTAATGATGTATAAAGTGAGTTTATTCAAACAGAATAAAGTGCAAACTGCAAAAGAACAACTTTTGTTAACTGCTTTTAAATATACTTATGTCTGTACAACGCTAGTACTACAAATCATATTATTATTATTATTATTATTGTTTGAATAACAGGCCAAGCCAGTGTGTTAACTATTATAGCAAGCTAAACATTTATAAACAGCAAATTCACTCGCACTTTGTGACAGTGTATGACTTTATTGCGTTCCATCAATGTACAATTAAAATAATTATTCTGCCACACTGTCAAATTTCATTACTCGGCTTACTTTTAACCCAAAATATTTCCAAACCTCAGACTTCACCTTTTAGAAGGGGGATAAACCGTCGGCAGCGTTCCTGCTTCCGCCATGCTTCCTCTCCGTGTGCTACTGTTTACATCAGAGTGCGCGCACGTCTTTTGCTCAGCAGCGCGCGCACACGCACACACACACACACACACACACACACACACACACACACACACACACACACACACACACACACACACACACACGTAGGCATCTCCACATGGGGAACGGGATTGTTTAGATCAGAGTGCACATTCCTACGCAGCATACACACAGTGTACTTTTATCTGGTTGTTAAAAAATAAACAAATACGTGTTCTAAAAATCAAAATGCTGATCTAAATGCTGATATAAATTTATTTATTTATTTATTCATTTATTTATTAGATATTATTTATTATAATGATCTTGCTTGGTCTATAAACACCATGCACTGTGCTGTGTTTTACCTTTCTGTGTTTTTCTTATTTGCTCCTGTAAAGCTGCTTCGGAACAATGCACATTGTGAAAAGCGCTATATAAATAAAATTGAATTGAATTGATCTATATTTTTTCGCGGTGTTTGAAAGTGCCTGCGGTAACAACATCGTGCAAATCCATTACCGCGGTTCATCGCATTACGAATATCGGCAGTCGGTTTTTCCTGGCTCAAAGTGAGACGGAGGTGGTGCCATCATTGATGCACACACACACACACACACACACACACACACACACACACACACACACACATGTAGGCCTACCGTACCTTTAAGTGGCTTAACCAAACACTTAACATTTTAAAACATAAAAATGTGATGAAAATGACAATTATTATTAAGTCATGTAAAACATTACTTTTATTCAACCAAACAGAAATCTTTTTAAATCAAATGAAGCTTTTTATCCATTTCAACTAACTTTTCAGACCACAATAGCCAACTAAATTAACCAGTCTTAGTAAATGAGCTAAGTTTATTAGCATCCTGCATTCTCTCATGGTTCTCTGAGTTTTGAATGATTCACTGATCTTTAATATTTGCTAGTGACTGAAAAGTTTCAACAGTTTAAACGAATCGGTTCAAATGAGTCATTTGTGTGCAAGTCGTTCTGATCGCAATGTGCCTTCATACTGGCGAACTCGGTTGTTTGCGGCAGAAGTTGAACATTTATCAACTTTTCAAGCGCTGATGCAGTTGTCAGCCAATCAGATTTCCTTATGCAATAACCTTGTGCAGGCTCTAGCCAATTGCGTTCATGCAAGACCAGCAAACAATGTGACAATGTGGCTGTTGTCATTATGACGATCGCGTCAGGGCCACGGTTCAGAGACACACCCTAGGTCAAATTCAGACGACCCGTGTGAATGCAGAGTTAAAGGTTTACTTTTGCTGTCAGACGGGTTGAGTCTCTGTCGGGTCTCTCAGACAGGTCGGGTCTCTCTGTCTCTGTTTTGGTTGAATCTGTTTTGTTGTTATGAAAAGCATCCTTGTGATGTTTTCTCTAGAGAGCTGAAGGACGGTCTGGGCAGTGATGAGTTGGAGGGAGATGTACCGGTGCTGTTGCAGCTCATGCTGTCCAGGAACCCAAACATCTTCAGAAATAAAAGCACACCCAACACTCCCCAATATCCTGCACAGACGGGTAAGACTAATCCCAAGCACCACACTGCTGTTCATTTTTGGTTTTGTCATTTAAAGTCCCCGTGAACCCGATCGTTTTTACTTCCTTATTTTGACGCTTTTCAGAGTGAAATGGAATTTGGAATTTGGAATTTCGAGAAAAATAGTGGGTGTGGCTTTCGCCTTTCTCTGCGATTTGATTGGATGTGTAAAAACAGCCGTTGCATTTTTAAATGGAACTGGCAGCAGACTGACAGTTGAAGGGGAGGAGTTAACGGATGCTCCGCCCAAGCCGTCTAACATACGTCATTTAAGATTGATCGTCACTACAGGGAGGAAGTGCATTTTCAGATTTTAACTAAAGATTATGAGGGCACATGAATTTGAAAAAGAGAACGACCCACATGATAGACTAATTACAATAAACGCTGCAATATTTCATGAAAAAATAGACATAGTAAGTTTTAATTTCACTGGGACTTTAAAGACTTTTATATTCCATGCTTTAAAAATGTGTAATAATGCTGGGACTAAAATAGTTGCTGCTGGTGATCCTTCAATAGCAACCCTTTAAAGGACCTGCGTGACATCATGACAGGTTCACAAAAGAATCCAGTATTATATGTGCCAGGAGTGTGTCTATGTAGTACATCGAACTCTTCTGTTTCTAGGGAACAAGTGATCTTCCCCCTTTTAATAGATATCTTTAATGTCGTTCTCTTAAACTAGAGGTGCAAAAATTCATGCGTCACCTTTAAGATTCATGAATGCCTACTTTTTTTTTTACTTTAGTTGATGTAATTCACAAGTCAGACGTGATTGAAGATGTAGTCTACAGGTGTTTATATAGTTGTTGTTTTTACTGCTTGTGTACTTGAATCTCTTTCACGTTGCAGGTATAGGCCAGCAGTCAATGGCACCCCCGTATAAAATCACACACGGCTCCATGCAGGGAAGCCCGGCCTCTGGCAACTACCAGCAAGCCTCCATGTCCCACAGTCCCTCTGGGTGAGTCTGCTTTCTTATTTACATTAAAAGCATGAACTCGAGGGTTATTGTGTGGCATGTCCAGTTGTTTTTCATGTTACAATACCAGCAACTGCTGTTATTTCTGGATATAGTCATAATGCTCTGTGTTTCAATAGCCAGTGGAGTCTACCTGTGTATTCCATTTGGCGCTAACCCATCAGTGCCAGAGATTTGACCAGTCATTCATTTAAACCAGTAGTCGACTTCAGGGTTTTTCCTGGCTCAAAGTGAGATGGAGGTGGTGCCATCATTGATGTACACACACACACACACACACACACACACACACACACACACACATGTCTGGTTTACTATCCCCGTGGGGACAGTCCATAGGCGTAATGAGTTGTATACTGTACAAACTGTATATTCTATCCCCTACCCCTAACCCAACCCCTAAACCTAAAGATCATAGAACACTTTTTGCATTTTTAGGTTTTTAAAAAATATTGTTCTGTACAATTTATTAGCTTTTGTGCCCATGAGGACCTCAATTTTGGTCCCCACGGTGACGCGAGTCCCCATGTGTTGGTGTGTATTCAGGTTTAGGTCCCCACCGGGATATACAAACATGAACACACTCACGCATACAGTGCAGACGCAGATAAATCCTCGACCATCACTCGTGTTGTATGTTAAACTGTGCACCTAATTCACTCAGACACGCAGAACAGCCAGATGACATTTAAATAACAGGATTCCGCGTGGACTCAGTGCGATGCGCATTGATTATAGTCACACACAAACAAGCACAAACACGCAGCTCTGTCTAATGCACATATTCTTATTATTCTACATGTATGTCGCACTGTTTTTTTTCAAGTTACTTGTCCGGTCGGGCAAGTAAAATTCTCTCTCACTTGCCCATACAAAACATTCACTTGTCCTGGACAAGCGTTAATGTCGAGCCCTGGGGCTGATCACGAAACGGCGCCCCTTTGTGGCGTAATGCCGCAAGTGCAGTTACAAACGACAGTGTTGAATTCACGCAGTGTTTTGTTTGAAGACACCCAACATAATTTTGGCGAGAGGCGGCACGAAATTTGACAGAGGCGGCCGCCTCTAATTTTTCTTTGCAGGAAAAACCCTGGACTTGCATGTTTTTTTGTAAAAAAATAAACCGTAATTAGTTGAGTATAAATGTCAGTTTGATGTCTTTTGACTTCAGCACAAGTAAAGATAAGCATGTAAAGTAATCTGCAGGTTTGTTTCAAAAAGAGATGGCGATAGAGAACCAAGCGCTCAAAGCTTGCACATAAGTCTATCGTTTCCTTTTTTCTGTAACTGACCAACCAGTTAAAATGTGCTTTATTAAAACATAGAGATGTAACGATTCACGCAGCTCAAGATGCGATGCGATGCGATTCACGATACTGATCTCACGATACAATATGATTCATTCATGATTTATTTTACAAAATGAGTTGAGACAAATTCGAAATGAACAACCGCCCTTTTATTATTTCGCCAAGTGCTGCACATTTCTTTGTAAATAAAAAATATTTTATGTCAAATAACAAAACTAAACTACAATTTCAAATCAAATAAAAAAATGAATGAAACAAATGTTTTTGCAAATTAAACAAAGTAAAACTTTGTCTGTGCTTTTCTTGGATTTTTTACATTTAAGAAGTATCAGCATATCCACGGTTTCCAAGTTTGCAGCAAACACAGCGGCCCCTGCTGAACAAAACATGTACTGCGATTCAAACAACATCTCAACCGGCTTGAATCCTCACAAATTATAATCGATTTTCAACCGGCTCACGGTGAATCATTACGTCCCATTTAAAACACTCAAGTTATTTGCAATTTAAAAAAGTGCAGTTTGACGTATATTTCACATTCTTGTGGTAAGTTGCTATAGATGTAGTCTAGTAAATTTGTTAATTTTCATTTTTCTAATCAATTCTGTGTTTTCAAACAGCATCGTGCTGTGGTTCATTCTGTCAGTTGATTCAGCAGGGTTTTGATCTCTTTGATGATCTGGACCTCTCCCGCTCTTTGTTTCAGGCGTTTCGTGGCAGGCCAATCTGGTTCTGGCGGACGGTTTCTGCCTCAGCAGAGCAGTCCAGTGCCCAGCCCGTACGCCCCTCAGAGCCCTGCTACTGGCTACAGACAGTATCCTCACCCGCCGGCCTACAGCCAACACCAGCACATACAGCAAGGTCTGCACACACCGCACACCCGCTCGTGTGTTGATCTGTTCTGTAGCTCATCCACACTTTTCTCTGTTCGTACAGGTTCAGTAGCAAGTCCAATGATTCCAGGTGGCATGAGAAATGTTCATGAGAACAAGGTTAGCACACTCGTTTCTGTATGAGCACTGAGGTATAATATCCATTAAATGGTTTTAAAAAAGTTTTCATTTTAACTTCTTAATATTTCTTTTTTTGTGACCCATAAGGATCAGATGAGAACGTTTACAGGCACGTCTCATATCCTGCAGTCCTCTCCACCCTACACCCCTCCTCGTGACGGGGCTACAGATCTGCTCCTCAGCTCTCCGGAGAAGCAGCGCGGTCTGAAACCCGGCGAGGGGGAGCGCGAGCAGGACGATAAGGTTGCTGTGTATGATATCGTGGGCTCACCTTCAAAAGACCACACTAAGCTTATCCTGCGTGGGTCGCGGGCACGGCCGGCCGAGATGGAGCTGGGGGGAATGTACCCGGGCTCAGACCCTGAGGGAGAACTCGTGGAGGCTTTGGCTGCAATAGAAAGGATGGAAAGTGAAGCAGCCATGGAGACGGAGCGTAGCGCTAAAGAGGTTCAGGACAAAGGTACGTCACAAGATGCTGTTACTGGTTGGTTGTCTCCAAAATTCCCTTTACATATCCAAACCGTGACTTTCTCTCTGCCTGTGTGTAGATAAACCTCTGAAGAAACGCAAACAGGACTCTCATCCGCAGGAGCCTGGCGCGGCCGGAACAGCAGGTTCGGGCGCCGGGGCCCCTGGTGGGGGTGGCGGAGCTAACGCCGGGCACAGGCTTGCCCCTCAAGAGGCTAGTGCCGCCGGTACCAGCGCCAGCTGTCCGGGCCTCCAGGTGAGCTTGGAACAGGTGGGCAGGGTGGAGGATGCCTGCATGGGCGTGCCCATCCCCGCCAGCGAGGCCCAACGCTGGCCTCAGGAGCCACAGGAGGGCGTCACTCCGAAAGCACTCAAACACAAGCACGACCACGCCCCAGAACACCGGCATCACCCTGATGACAAGCAGCCCGACACTCCGCGGCCGAAACACAGACCCGAGGGTCGCCACGGCGATGCCCAGTCTGGGAGCAAACCGGTCGAGCTTCTGCCATACCTCCTGGGTGAAAACACAGGCACAGGATCGCTCAAGAACTTCACCATCCCCAAAATCAGGAAGGACGGAGGGGGAGATGTTCCGGAAGGCTGGAAGCAGCCGTGCGTGCGGCTGGAGAGACTGGAGCCTGAAGCTGATGTGAAGAAAAGTGTCAAGCCTGTGGTGGTCCTGCAGAAGCTCTCTATAGATGAGGTGCAGAGACTCATGAGAGAGCGAGACTCACGCGGCTCAAAGTCCAGCAAGAATAGACTCTCCTCCGGGAGATCCGGGAAAGGTAGGGGATTACTCCTGTACTATGACAAACATCTCACAATGACTATTTTGTAAATCAGGCAGGCTGTTGTGTTTCTTGGCTGTTTGTGTTGAACTTTAAACTGCTTCTATAGGAGGAAGTCATTCACATTCAAGCACTGTAACCCACTGCTTCTTGGGGCTTATTGTTTTTATTAAAATGCATGCATTAATGTATCTTTCTTATATTTGTAATACTTTAGTCAATTAATAAGAGTTTTATATGACTTATTTGAATGAATTAAGAGTAGTTTTGTGTATATCCCTGAATCGCTTGACTAATCAAGGTTGATGTAGGATATAGAAAGAAGTTAGTAATAAGTAATGAAATATTTTTTGGAGAGAGTAATTTGTACAGTAATCTAATTACACTATTGACTATGTCATTAGTAACTAGTAATTCATTACTTTTTCAGAGTAACTCACCCAACACTGGTTGTGTGATGGTTAAAAAATGTGGGAAATAGTCTTTATTTAGTAACTTCCATTTTTATTTATCTCTGTAGGACTTCTATAAAAACATAAGCTAACTTTATTTAGCTTGTAGAAAGACTGCAAAGTGGGTCTGCATATCGGACTGCTCTTTTTTAATGCAAATAGACAACAAGTTTTTATCTTATATAAATATAATGTTTCATGTATTTTTTATTGAGTGTTTGATTTTCGTTTTTCACATTGAAAATAGCCTTGTTGCTGATATGACATCAAAAACTAAATCAATAACAATAGACTCTGCTACTGAATTGAAGGGATTTTAAAGGTGTTTGGTGTGTTATACTGAAATTTGATATATATAAATATATATATAAAGTTTATATAATGTATTCTGTTTGTGTCAGTTGCACAATAAAACAAATGCTATGAATGTTAACAAATTAAATTGAGACTAAGGCATACAGCCATTGAGTGTTTCTCAATGAAGATTGAGAAAGAGAAAGATTTTTTGATAAAATAAAGAACATGGAAACAAACAGCAAGCAACGTACTAATGAAGCATAAATAGATTATTCGGGTAAACATTAGTAACTGTACAAGAAAGGAAACAATAGAGTACGCTGTAGTATGACTGGTAGTTTTAGGACTCCTGAAGTCCCCGTGAACCTGAAGTTGTGATCGTTTTTACTTCCGTATTTTGATGCATTTCTGAGTGAAATGGAATTTTTAATGAGAAAAATAGTGGGCGTGGCTTTCGTCTTTCTCTGCTGTTTGACTGGATGTATAAAAACAGCCGTTGCATTTTGAAATGGAACTGACAGCAGACTGACAGTTGAAGGGGAGGAGTTAACGGATGCTCCGCCCAAGCCGTCTAACATACGTCTTCTAAAGTTCAGTTTATGCTCGTGCTTTGGTCCTACGCCATAGCCTGACGCGCACCTCTCCAAAAATGTAACAACGCGTCAACTCAACATGGACCGCAAGCGCTGTGATTGGTCTGTTTGAACCCCTCCCTCAGGCCAAAAAGCTCCGCGATAGAGTCATGTTTACTCAAATGCATTTCCGAATGAATTATCGAAGTAAAATATTTGTGCTTCTGTATTAAACATCTCAAATCTGCAACAAAAGTGACTGTTTACTTGCCGCTTTCACTGCTAATGCTTCTCAAACGAGCTGCTTCTTCTTCGGCTCTTGTCTTGGTTACGCGCGCAGACACAGACGCCTAGTGGTCATTGCCTGTCGACGCGGACAACGACTTAGAAGTATAAATGAAAACCGACACGTAGGCTACGGCGTATAGGCTACGGTGTAGGTCCGACGCTCGAGTATGAACTTACCTTAAGAGGGAAAGTCATTACAGGAGGGAAGTGCATTTTCAGGTTTTAACTAAAGATTATGAGGGCACACGATGTTTAAAAAGAGTTACCCACATTGATCAACTATTTACTATAAACACTGCAATATTTCATGAAAAAATAGACATTGTCATTTTTTATTTCACAGGGACTTTAACATCACTAGTTGCAGTTGTTAATTTGTGATAGTCTGATTGAAAGGCTCTGTGTGGATGATGATGATGACAGAAGTGTCTCTTCACAGGTGGTATAGACCCGTCGGTGTTGAAGGATCTTCCTCCTGAGCTGCTGGCAGAGATCGAGTCCACCATGCCTCTGTGTGAGAGAGTCAAGATGAACAAACGCAAACGCAGCACTGTTAATGAGAAACCCAAGTATGCAGAGGACAGTTCTGATGATGAGAAATACTGTGAGTACCTGTCTTACCCCAGTTGCCAGTCTCCTCCCATTGCGTTTTGATTGGTCTACACTGGATCCAGTCTCCTCCTCCATCCTTTTGATTGGTCGACACTGGATCCAGTCTCCTCCTACTGCGTTTTGATTAGTCTACACTGGATCCAGTTTCCTCCTACTGCATTTTGATTGGTCGACAGATTTCTGCAGTAGTTTTGGCACAACACACTTCATACTCGTGTTGTTGCTCTACAATTTCCGTATTGAGTCTTAACTAAAGTTATTCTTTTGATGGAAAATCAAACTTGCTGAAGACAAATTTTATTTGTTAACTTATTTTTAATAACATATTGTATTAGATTGTTAT
Organism: Triplophysa rosa; assembly: GCF_024868665.1. Taxonomy (NCBI): domain Eukaryota; kingdom Metazoa; phylum Chordata; class Actinopteri; order Cypriniformes; family Nemacheilidae; genus Triplophysa; species Triplophysa rosa. Next base: position 35,755,307 of record NC_079891.1, on the reverse strand, counting down.
TAAGGGTATTAGGGTTCACATAAATTTAACAGTGATAATTTCTTACAGCTGTACACTACTGTAAATTATGATCACATATCATGATGACATAGGGCAACCGTTGGTGACCACGGGTGGCAACTTTCTCTCCAAATTGCGGCTAATTATATAAAGTGGGTGGATCTGGATCTTGTGTTCTGCAGTGAGGACCATCTCGAATATTTAGACGGATTGATTTATACTAGCGTTTTGAAGGGGCGTCTAATTCTGACGTGATCTCATCGGCTGCAAGGCAACATTCAAACTCAGATCTCTTTTTATCTAAATTGAAAAACGTCTTAGTGTTTAATTTTTGCACCACTTTTAAACCCAAATGGAATTGCTGATTGTTGACTGATTGTTGAAGTCTTAATAGTGTTCAGTCATTATTTGTTGGATGCCAATCAGAGTACACGGCAGCCTCACTTGTCTTTATTTTCTCGCTCAGCATCTCGCAAACGTCAGAAGAAAGAGCGTGACAGAGCATGGGAGTTCGAGGAGCGAGACCGGAGGAGTTCTGGGGAACATCGGCGTGGAAACTACGATGCGCGCAGAGGTTCAGGAAGCCGATATGATGACTCTGATGTGGACTCTCCTCCTCCCAGCCTCAGTGATGGTGAGATGAGAACAACATTCATCTTCATTTAGCATGCAACTGCATTCTGTGCGTTTGCTTTTTCATTGGATGTTTGTCAACTTAAATTTCGGAAAAAAATGTGTGAAATTTTTTTTTATGTTAAACGTCAAAATATTGTTTAAAGAACTGAGCTATTCTTAGGTGTCTTATGACGTGAGAGATTTTTATTTGACTCTTTCAGTTGCAAGACGTTTAAAGTCAAAAGAGAAGCAAAAGAAACGGAAAGTATATGAACCCAAGCTGACACCTGAAGGTAAACGCACACATTACACTGAACGTGTCCTCCGTCACGTTAGAACCATATGAACGATGCCGCTGGGTTTTGTTTCCTGTGCAGAAATGATGGATTCATCCACATTTAAGCGGTTCTCGCTGAGCATTGACAACATCTTGGAGAACTTGGAGGATGTGGATTTCACTGCTCAGGGTATGGTCAACACGTGGGTTTGAATTAAACCTCGACCCGGGTTTTTCTGCCTCTGTGTTCACGTGTGTGTTCTTGCAGATGACGATGAGATTCCGCAGGAGTTGTTGTTGGGCAAACAGCAGTTGAGTGAGCTGGGTAGTGAATCTGCGAAGATAAAAGCCATGGGCATCACCTGCAGGGTAAGAGCTGGAACATCTCATACAGATTCTGTAGGATTCAGCCATAAATCAATAAATAAGCTTAAAGGTCATCTTGAATTTATCAGGTCGGTTGAGTTTTGAATGAATGTTGAGATGTTATTGGCTGTGTCTGAAACCGCTCCTGTATAGTGCACTGTAGCGGGTGTCCCCCATTTTGTTGTGGGGTCTGAAACCTAAGTGAACGACTCATTCCCTACAGTCATTCACTACTTTTTACCCATAATGCATTCTGATTTTGAGTGTACACACTCGTTCACTCACTATTTCCCATGATGCAGCGCAAATCAACCGTCTGATTAGAATCAGCTGGTGGAGACTTTATAATACGTTTATACTTTGTTCTTGTTGACAGTTATTTTCTACTTTTTGAGAAGGAACAGATTAAATGAATGTATAGACAGTGGTGCTTTATTTGAAATATATCAAATAATTTAATTAAACGTAATAAATGTAATTAACTAAACGTGGCAACAGCTGTTTTGTTCTCTTTATTAAAAACTAATACAAAAACGTGACAAATAAAAAATGGTCAACTTTAAGCCACACAGGTGTAATATAAGCGTTATGACGAATGTCCGCGACAGTACTGTCAGAGGCAGGATTTATTTCGTCAGTGTACGAAAACGTTCACTCATTTTCACTCACTTCTTCTTCCCCATATAGTGGAGTGTTTAGCATTGGCTATATAGGGAATCGTGAAGGAGTGAACATTGCCATTGACAGTGTTACTGATGTGATGTCAGTGCCAGAACGCTTTCTGATTGGCATGTGTTTTGGATGGACTGGGAATGCAGTTTTGTACATGTAAAGGCTAGTCTACATTGTTAACTTATTTGACTTTTTCTGTTTTCTCTCTGTTGTAATGGTCAGATTCCCTCTGATAAACTGGTGAAGCTGTTGAACATCCTGGAGAAGAACATTCTGGATGGAGCCAATCTTACCACACACATAAACCATGTGAGCAGCATTCTAAAATACTTCATTAATTGTTTTTGTGACCCCAAAATTAGGCCAGACTTGCTAATGCAAATCCAGAAAAAATCACACATTTGGATTTGAAGACTGTCATTCCCACATGCCATTTTCCTCTCTGCTCTTCGTCAGGATAATGATGGCGAGGATGAGGAGCGTCTCTGGAGGGATCTCATCATGGAGCGTGTGACCAAATCAGCAGAGGCGTGTCTGACGGCCCTGAACATCATGACATCATCACACATGCCTAAAGCCGTGTACATCGAGGATGTGATCGAGAGGATTCTACAGTACACTAAGTTTCACCTGCAGAACACTCTTTATCCGCAGTACGATCCCGTCTACAGGGTCAACCCTAAAGGAGGTGAGACGCTGACCTCTCTACACACCAGACATGACTCACTCAACGGTGATCCGACACTGTGTTCACATCTGAATGCTTGTGTTTTCACAAGACTGGAATGAGTTGCTTGTATAAATAGGCCTGTCGCGATGGTCAATTTATCGCGCGATATATAAACTTGACGTCTGTAGTTTTGGGTGATGCAATACATCGCCATTGAGTTTATACATGCCAGGGTTCCCACAGGTCATGGAATTTCTGAAATATCATGGAATTTTATATATATTTTGTCGAAGTCGTGGAATATCAGGGATTTTTGTTTGTCACTTTAAATGTTAGTTTCCATTTATAAAAATGTAATTTTTCTATATTGTATTTTTTATCGTGTTTTTTACACATTTTTGCGTATTGTTATGGCTATCTTCAGCACCATTTTATTCCCTTCCCGCTTGTCACCTGCCAATCACTTAAGTCACATGCAGTCCCCAGTAGCTCTTAACTAAGACAAAATGCCAGAAACATGTACATTGCAAGAGCTTTGGCTAAAAAACCACCACCTCATAGACTGGGTTTCATTCATTATAGGTCTCGGAAATTTAACTTTTTAGTCGGTGAAAGTCAGGCAATTTGGAAGGCTTAGAATGTTTACATAAAAATGAACGACATGAACATTTTATCCGATCGTGCTGTCTCTGTTAGCGCTGCCCTGTGTTTGTGTGTTAAAAGCGGACTCGCACATGCGCGCGCACAGTCAAACACTGGAGGAGTTACAGTATATTGTGTTTTCCTGAGGAATAAAGCCAGTTGGGAATACTGTAGTAGACCTCATCGGCTTGGTGTCAAAGCCGCAAACCTCCCACTCATGAACAAGACGCTCTACTCTTTAAATACGGAGGTAACCAAATCAGCATCACGACTGATTAAAACAAAAGGCGTATTTGGCGCGCGAGTGAGGTCTTACATGCAGTTAAGTTAAATATGACATGACGAATTTCAAACAGCGTTTTCGCTCCGTTGAAGGGCGCTTCAGGAATGGGACACCAGTCAAAAGGTCGTTCCAGATAAAGAGACATTGTTTTTCATTGCTCCATGTGGCCACGCTGTGACATACAGTCGTGCTGCCCTCTCTAGAGTTCACATATCAAGGGCTCTGCTTGACCTAAACTTTGGCTTGTAACGTAAATGGAACTGGAACTGGAAGTGTCTGTTTTATGTATCGGATTTACACTCATTTACACTCCAGTTTCAATGTCCAAATATTCTATTAAAGGTTTTTGTTCTTTGAAAGGGTGTGCTTGCTTTATTATATCATCATTACTCAATCAGTGGCATGAAATATTTATAAAATGACAACAATATGGACTATCACAATTATTTCTTGACAGGCCTACGTATGAGCCAATAAGATCGCGGGTGTCTGTGACGGATGTTTTTGACTCTCACGGCTCTACACTATAGTGTTTATATATGTGTGGTGAACTGTGTGTTGTGTGCGTTTCAGGCTCCCTGCTCAGTTCTAAAGCCAAGCGAGCAAAGTGTTCCACCGCAAAGCAGCGCGTCATCATCATGCTGTATAACAAAGTGTGTGATGTCGTCAGTAACATCTCTGAGCTGCTGGAGATTCAGCTCCTCACTGACACCACCATACTACAGGTATGAGTTCATCTGACGTCCCCCCCGTCTCTCGCTCTCGTCCTCGCTTTCTCACGCCGTGTGTTGTTTCTGCAGGTCTCGTCGATGGGCATCACGCCGTTCTTTGTGGAGAACGTCAGCGAGTTGCAGCTGTGTGCCATTAAGCTGGTGACGGCGGTAGGTTTTCTTAACAGTGAAAAGAGTGTGTGTGGTCTTACGGTGTTGTGTTGAGAAGCTGCTGTTAGTGTTGTTATTTGTAGATTGATCAAAGTTTCTTTCGTTCTGTGTCTCAGGTCTTCTCTCGCTACGAGAAACACAGGCAGTTGATTCTAGAGGAGATTTTTACTTCACTGGCCAGACTGCCCACCAGCAAGCGCAGCCTCAGAAACTTCAGGTACCGATGAGAGTTGTGTGCAGCACGCGGGTGTGAGATCCGTCTGTGTGTTGACCTGTTGTGTGTGTGTGTGTGTGTGCGCAGGTTGAACAGTTGCGATGCGGAGGGCGAGCCGGTGTTTATTCAGATGGTCAGTGCTCTGGTCCTGCAGTTAATTCAGTGTGTGGTCCACCTGCCCTCAGAGAGATACTCCGAAGAGGACCACAAGAAGGTAAACCACAGACGTCTTTGTGTGTTGATTTTGTTCTCATATTTTCTGTACAAAACTGATTCGCATATTTCACCAGCATTACTGTTAACAAAGTCTTTGTGTTTATGGATGTTTTGTGAACGTATTTTTTTATTTTTGTGTGACATCCAATGATTAGTTTGACATGTGGGCTGAAATTTTGACTCGCAGCCAATCAGATTAGTGCTTACAGTTTGGACAAGGTGTTGTCATTTTACATTCATGTATTTGACAGACGTGTCTTTATTGTCTCCGCGTGTCAGTGTTTTTCCCCCAGAAATCAAACCCGTGACCTCTGAGATCAGATCTAATGTAATAACGATACGGTTCTTGAATGTAACTGTATGAGTGAATTCTGCCTCTCAGGTCGATGATGACGTGTTGATCACCAACTCGTACGAGACGGCCAGAAGGACGGCGCAGAACTTCCTCTCTGTCTTCCTCAAAAAGTCAGATCATGTTTCTCGTAATCTCTTTTTGTCTGTGTGTGCTGCTTGCGGTACTCAACGCGTGTTTTGTGTGTGTTGACCCGTCTCAGGTGTGGCAGTAAACAGGGCGAGGAAGATTATAGGCCGCTGTTTGAAAACTTTGTGCAGGATCTGTTGTCTACGGTCAACAAACCCGAATGGCCCGCTTCTGAACTGCTGCTGAGCCTGCTGGGAAGATTACTGGTAATAACAGAAAAAAGCTTTTGCCTTTTCACACACAACGCTACATGCCGCCCTTGTGACCCTTGACCCTTCACGCCCTCCGTACAGGTGCATCAGTTCAGTAACAAGCAGACAGAAATGGCCCTGCGGGTGGCATCGCTGGACTATCTGGGCACCGTCGCCGCCCGGCTGAGGAAAGATTCGGTTACTAGCAGAATGGATCAGAAAGCCATCGATCGCATCATCAGAGAGGTGAGCGCAGCTGCGACGAACACACGCGCACGCACTGACGTCTGCGGACGGCGTGTAATGAGCGCTCTGTGTTTGCTGTTGTGTGTTTAGAGCTCGGAGGGAGACGAGACCCAACGGTTGCAGAAAGCGCTGTTAGATTACATGGACGAGAGCGCCGAGACCGACCCCGCCCTCGCTGTGAGTGTGACACTTTCTGATCCCTGTTTTTATGTTTCCCAAGTCTGAACACTCGATTGAAACTCTTCCGGTCTGTTTCTTGTAGTTTTCACGCAAGTTTTACATCGCTCAGTGGTTCAGAGACTGCACTACGGAGGCTGAGAAGGCCATGCGCAACACGAACCCAAAGGAGGACGATTCAGACGGGGCGCAGCACGCTAAAGAGCTGCAGGCCACCGGAGACATCATGCAGCGTGCCGAAACGCGAAAGAAATACCTGCACAGGGTCATTAAATCCACTCCCAATCAGTTCACTACTCTCAGGTATCCCTCACTTTAATCATGTCAACTAAAGATGGGATTCTGATTGGTCATGCTGAGGTGTGTCATGCTAAACTACTTTGAACAGGATGAATTCGGACACTGTGGACTACGAGGACGCCGGCCTTATCGTACGCTATCTGGCCTCCACCAGACCCTTCTCTCAGAGCTTTGACATCTACCTGACACAGGTGAGAAAATCATGACATCATCACTGTGTGTGCATTCGGAGTTTGCTTCATTCGTGATCGCAAACAATTGAAGAGTTTGGTTTCAAAAGGAAAAAATGTCAAAAATCATGTTTTTTGTGATGTTAGCATGTTTTAATTGTGTTTGTTAGCTGTATCTTTTGAGTTATTATGAGTTATCTCGTCTTTGGAACCAAAATTAATTCTCTTAAATGATGCCTTGTCCTGACTCACGAAGCACTTGTTCATTGGTTGAATATGACGGATGTCTTTGTAAAACCAAATGTGTTGTAAATGTAAACAGCACAACAATATACAAAACCCCATCAATCTCATTGAATGCTAGAACACGTATTGCACACGTAAAGTTATGTATTACTGTGCGTTCACGTCGCTAGTCTCTCGCTACGAGGTGGTTAGATGGTGTTATCTTTGGTTGCTCTAGTAACAGTTCTGAACAAACCCTGCAGTAACTGACGAGAGACGGATGACGTGTGCTCTGCTTTTTTACTCCTATTGGTGGTCGCTCCTGAAAGTCGCTCATCGTTTGCATAAAGTTGAGCAAATCTCGACTTTGTCGCTTCGCTAGACACGTCCACTTCCTGTCGCCAACAGGTCTCGCTCGCGTCGCTGATTCTTCGTTGAAACGAATGACCTTGCTTTGTCGCTGTGTGTCTGAACGGGGGTTGGGTGTGTGTTTGACTTTCTTCTGTTTGTTTTTCAGATTCTGCGTGTTTTAGGGGAGAGTGCTATAGCGGTGCGGACTAAAGCCATGAAGTGTCTGTCTGAGGTGGTGGCTGTGGACCCCAGTATACTGGCCAGGGTAAAGCCGTCGTCTTCATTGACACCAAACGTGAGTTCTGCGGCTGGTGTTTAATGTGTGTGTGTGTGTGTGTGTGTGTGTGTTGTGTAGTCTGATATGCAGCGAGGTGTTCACGGGCGTCTGATGGATAACTCCACCAGCGTGAGAGAGGCAGCTGTGGAGCTGTTGGGCCGTTTTGTGTTGAGTCGACCTCAGCTGACAGAGCAGTACTATGACATGCTCATCGAGAGGATACTGGTACGTCTGTGCGCGCTGCCCTGTCTTCTGTTCTTCACCGTCAGCAGTAAGATGTTAAAACAGTCCTCTCTCTCTTCAGGACACGGGTATCAGCGTGAGGAAGAGAGTGATCAAGATCCTGAGAGACATTTGTTTGGAGCAGCCTAACTTCAGTAAGATCACAGAGATGTGCGTGAAGATGATCCGCAGGGTGAACGACGAGGAAGGCATCAAGGTCTGTGATGTATTACACTGATGATGTCACACCTGCTGTGTGTGTGTGTGTGTGTGTGTGTGTGTGTGTGTGTGTGTGTGTGTGTGTGTGTGTGTGTGTGTGTGTGTGTGTGTGTGTGTGTGTGTGTGTGTGTGTGTGTGTGTGTGTGTGTGTGTGTGTGTGTGTGTGTGTGTGTGTGTTGTTGGTGCTGAGAGCTAACGCTGCGCTCATCCCTGCAGAAACTGGTGAACGAAACATTCCAGAAGCTGTGGTTCACACCCACGGCCAACCACGACAAAGACACCATGAACAGAAAGATTCTCAACATCACGGATGTGGTCAGTACAGACAGACGTTCATCTCAAGCTCTGCATCCGCGGCGGCTCTTCTATGTCTGTTAGGTTTTGTTGGGTAGACGCTGGAATCTTCTTGGTGGGAAATCCTGCTCTATGAAACGCTCATAGATGTCAAACATGATTTTCTTCAAAACATGTTTATTTCTTATATATTCATTAAAACAAGGAATGACACGTTTAAAGGCATTTATTTCAAAACAGTGTAACACAATTTAGAACATTTTTTGACAAAAAAAGGCCTTTACTATTCTCATTACCGTAACCATTTAAATCCATCAGTCCCATAGCATGTTTTGCTAAAAACAAGCGAAGCCATGATGCATAAGCACGATTTTATTCATCATACATAATAAGACATTAATGAAGGATATTTTAATACAAAAAAATTAATTCAGAAGACTGCACTGTCCTGCGTCCGTAGTGAGAATGGAAAAGTTGTGTACACAGCGTGACAAGAGATTATTAAAGGAGCAGTTCACCTTCAAAATCATTTACTCGCTTTCTTGTCATTTCAAACCTGTTCCGCAGAACACAAAAGAAGATATTTGGAAAAATGTTGGTAACAGAACAGCACTGGACCCCATTCACTTCTGTTGTAACTAATGCAAGTGAATGGGGAGAGGTTAACAACATTCTTCAAAATATCTTCTTTTGTGTTCTGCGGAAGAAAGTTTTCAACTAGAAAAAAGTCATCTGTTAACTTGTTAGTCATTTGAAAGGCGCTAGTAGTTGTGTTTCGTCACATAAAACCAAACGTAATGTGTATATATATGTTTGTGTGTGTTTGAAATGTTCAGTCATAAATCAGTCGATGCTTATTGCTTTTTTTATTATACATGAATGTTCTGTCAATCATTTTTTGCCATTGAGAGCATCTAGTAGAACATCCAATGGTTTGAACTTACTCTTGTTTAAATTACAACACACACTGCACTCAAATCTGGACGTGTTACGGTTATGAGCATTTCAGCAGAAAAGCGATGTTTTGTCTAAGGTAGAGAACACAATTATCTTCATTGTGATCATTTTTGTGTTACAGAATTGTATGTTTTATCATTCAAATCTTTACTGCCACGAGTCGTGAGAATCACCCGAATATGTTCTGATTGGTTGGCTGTCAGTCTTGCATCTGTCTCCATGCTGCACTTGGTTAGACTATAGAATGTAATATACATTTTTCTAGCTAGACTGTGCTCATGTTGAGTTGGTTTTACTGCATAAATGTTACGCTTGCAAAGTGAAATGCAAAGCGGATCACAGAAGGTCATTTCAGTCGAGACGTCACAGGCAGGCTTCATGACTTCAAGTGCACTGGACACTACTATTTTTGAACCCCACCGTTATTGTGAAGTGCACTGTATGGAGTGTACGCTTGTATTTTAAACCCATCAGATCGATTCGGACAGACCGTCTTCCTGTGTGATGTGTTATGTTGATGTGGTTTGTAGGTGGCTGCCTGTCGAGACACGGGCTACGACTGGTTTGAGCAGCTCCTGCAGAACGTAAGTGTGCGTTCACACAATCCGCTTCTGTGCACATCTGTATGGAGGATGTTTCAATGACTTGTGTTGTTTGTGCAGCTGTTGAAGTCTGAGGAGGACTCGTCCTATAAGCCTGCGAGGAAAGCCTGCGTGCAGCTAGTGGACAATCTGGTGGAGCACATCCTGAAATACGAGGAGGCGCTTGCAGGTACATACACAAAAACTGATGCTTGTTCGCTTCGAGAAATACACATTCTCAGTAATGTCAAGCAAACGCATTCACATACAGAGGAGGCGCTTCTCCAGGTGATGTTGACATGTTGTTGTGATGTCATCCGTGTGCAGAGCACAAGAGCGTGAACTCCACGCGGCTGGTGGCGTGCATCACTACGCTGTACCTGTTCAGTAAGATCCGAGCGCAGCTGATGGTCAAGCATGCCATGACGATGCAGCCCTACCTCACCACCAAGTGCAGTGTAAGTGCTGAACCGTTTCACATCTGACGTCCTCCTGCCATCTAGTGGCCGCGTGTTCTCAGTGCATTTATTTTCTCTCTCTCGTCCTTCAGTCTCAGAGCGACTTCATGGTGATTTGTAATGTTGCTAAGATCCTGGAGCTGGTGGTTCCTCTGATGGATCATCCCAGCGAGAGCTTCCTCACCACCATCGAAGAAGACCTAATGAAACTTATTTTAAAATATGGCATGACTGTAAGTGACGCGCGCGCACACACAAAGTGCTACATGACCACAGCACTTAATGGCACCACAATGCTGAAGAAGAAAAGAATGCTAATGTGATGCGGTTTTCTTGGCAGGTTGTCCAGCACTGCGTCAGCTGTTTGGGTGCGGTAGTGAATAAAGTGACCCGTAATTATAAGTTTGTGTGGGCGTGTTTTAACCGTTATTACGGAGCTCTGACCAAGCTGAAGGTCCAGCATCAGGAGGGGACGAACAGCATGGCCATGACCGCCACTAAAGCTGCGCTCCTCAGATCGCTCTTCACTGTCGGAGCTCTCGGCAGACACTTCGACTTCGACCGAGAGGACTTCAAGGGCACCACGAAGGTAATCCAGCCTTTCCACGTGCACGACCTAACGGAGGATGAGTACATCTGGTTTTGTATTGACAGCACGTGCTGGGAACATTACATCTGTGGATAATGAAATCACGTGTTACCCATGTGGCAAAGCAGTAAACATTTCTTACGTTTTGATAAATGTTTCTTCTTTGTTGGGATGTGGACAAACAGTAACACGCCCAAAAAAAACATGTAAAGACATGTAAATGTAAACGTGCTTGATTTGTTTATGTTGTCTATGAACTTCCAGGTTTGTTTGTTCTGATGTTGTATGGTCTTAGATTGATTCATTCTGTATGTGTGTTGTGTTGCGAACAGGTCGTGATAAAGGAGAAGGTTCTGGAATTACTGCTGTACTTCACCAATCATGAGGACGAGGAGGTCCGATGCAAAGCCATCATTGGGTTGGGTAAGAACGACACGTCACATATAACACTAACTTGTGTGTATAAAGCGTTAGCACAAGATTAGTATTTACATTCATGCATTTGGCAGACGCTTTTATCCAAAGCGACTTGCATCGCATGATGCTATACATTTGTGCAATCCCTGGGATCCAACCCCTGACCTTGGCGTTGCTAGCGCCACGCTCTAGCCACTGAGCTACAGGAAAGCTGTACAGAACGTCACGGCACACATCATCATGCCCAACAGCACCCTTCAGCCGTGATTTATTCACAATAAAGCACAGCCTCTCGTACCTTATTGCTTACAAAGTTCTTTCCCGGTTATTGATGTCATTATCGGTCTTTTTCTAAAAAGAATGTGACTGAAATGAAAAGTGAGTTCTTCAGCGATATGACACATGTACGCACACGTAAGGGATAATGTTCAGGCAGCAGAAATAAGCCCCTTCAGTGTTATCAGAACGATCTTGTGTCTCACTGAAGGGGCTTATTTCACCATAACAACCGGCTGCCTGAACATTATCCCGCTTATTACACGCCTACTTGCCACATGAGAATAAAACCGGGCATAAATTCATAAACATGTGAATTTGAAATATTTTATCAGCGGGTTTTAACCGAACGCAGACCTTCTGCAAGTTAAAGCCGTTTACTTTCTGTTTTAAGGTGAGAAACGACGTTCAAATGTCAAGTAGAGGCTATTTGGTTGAATCATTTGTAATTATAATGTCATATATGTTATTAATAGACATATTTATATTTCATTTGTCAAAAAAAGACCTGTCCAAATGTGTTATTAGTTTTGAGAGGTTGTTATCTGGGAATGACAACCCTGCTGGCCAATCAGAATCGAGCACTCCAACGAGCCGTGTAATAACTGTGGATAAATCATGTTTTATATGTGACCTGAAACACAGAATGACCCGTGGCGTGACGTGTTGTGGTTGTGTGTGATGTGCCGCAGGGTTTCTGTTAATCATGCACCCGAGTCAGATGTTTGTCCCGGAGGTGAAGTCTCTGTATAACGGACTGCTGTCTGACAAGAGAAGCAGCATCACGCTGAAGATTCAGGTGCTGAAGAATCTCCAGATGTACCTGCAGGAGGAGGACTCGCGCATGCAGGAAGCTGACAGAGAATGTGAGGAAAAGACACGGAAATATTAAATACACTCATAGTTCTGTGTGCAGTCAGACATTATTTTCTTGTGTGTGTGTGTGTGCGCGCAGGGCAGAAGATGTCGAAGCAGGAGGATCTGAAGGAGATGGGCGACATCTCGTCTGGGATGAGCAGCTCCATCATGCAGCTGTATCTCAAACAAGTGCTGGAGTCTTTCTTCCACACGCAGTCCAGCGTGCGACACTTCGCTCTTAACGTCATCGCTTTGACCCTCAGCCAGGGCCTCATACACCCCGTACAGGTACACACACTCACCGCAAATACACAACATGATCAGCATCCAGGTACCAAACCATTTCAATATGTATAGATGATATATGACACACACTACTTATTTATTTCCATTTTTCAGTGTGTGCCATATCTGGTCGCCATGGGAACGGACCCAGAGCCCACCATGAGGAACAAAGCGGACCAGCAGCTGGTGGAGATCGATAAGAAGTACACTGGATTCATCCATGTGAGCATCAATACACATCACCTGTCACACGTGTCATAGTCATTACTGGACGATATCATCCATCATTCTCAATGTAGCGTTCCTATTGGTCAGATATAGTACAACACGAAGCTCCTCGGGTGACACCAGCTGCAGGATTGATGTTGTTGATGTAGCAGACATTATTTAACCGGCTTGGATTGTTGTGAACAGATGAAAGCCGTGGCGGGGATGAAGATGTCTTATCAAGTACAGCAGGCCATCCTGGGGTCGTCGGCATCCATCATCCGTGGCTTCCGTCAGGACGAGTCCAGTTCTGCGCTGTGTTCTCACCTGTACAGCATGATCCGGACAAACAGACAACACAGACGAGCGTTCCTCATCTCGCTCCTCAATCTGTTCGACGACAGCTCGGTTAGCACCGCTCGCCCGTCTCTCTCTCTCTCTCTCTCTCGTTTCCTGTCGCTGGCTCTTTGCTGTGATGTAAAGTTCTGTCTCTGTGTCTCTCTCTCTCTCTCTGAGCAGAAGATGGAGGTGAACATGCTGTTGTTCGTCGCTGATAATTTGGCCTACTTCCCGTATCAGACACAGGAGGAGCCTCTGTTCATCATGCATCACATAGACATCACGCTGTCCGTGTCGGGCAGCAACCTGCTCCAGTCATTTAAAGAGGTACACACAAACCCTCACACTCGCAAATGTAAAAACAAAGCATTATTTCATGTATTTTGTTTCATGGTTCATTTATTTATAATACAACAAAAAAATGGCTGTTTAATGTGCTGGCGTGTTGTGATGTCATCATGATCTGATGTTTTGTGTTTCAGTCTCTCATCAGAGTTCCGGGTCGGAAGAGTCGGAAGAAGAGACGACGGAGACAACAGAACGGTTCCGAAGAGCTGGAGGAGCAGAGAGACCTCGGCAACGAGGAGGGCGAGGATGATGATTTTGAGGAGGATGAAGAGGGCCAGCGGGTGAGGAAGCCCAGGCCGACGGAGAACACCAAGGAGGTGGTGTCTGAATCAGATTCTGATCTGGAAGATGTCGATGCCGTCATGGAGCGTCTGCCCGATGACACGTCGCCTCTCTTGGACTTCGCCAGAGCATCACAAGGCATTTTATTACTGCTGGTGCTGAAACAACATCTCAAGAACCTCTACGGCTTCTCAGACAGGTAACGCACATCCACAGACCAGGACGAGACTCGATTACACTTGCTTTGCTTTATTCTAGTTGCATTCATATTTATGGTCCTGCATTTATTAACCTTAAAATATATACAGTATATATGAAGAGTTTGGTTCCAAAATGATATAACTGTTTTAAATTTTTTTAAATCATGTTTTTTAATGTGCATTCCAAATTAATCTCAATCAAACTGCAGTTGGTTTGTTTAGATTTAAGCTGTAATAACTCAACAAATACAGCTAACTAACACAATAAAAACATTATAAACATGATTTTTGAAAATGTATCTTCATATACGGTACATATATATATATATATATATATATATATATATTTATACCACGGGGCTGTTGAATGCTTCATTCTGATTGGCTGACGAACGTTCGACGGGTGTGCATTATTTTTCAGTTAAACGCACACCTATGAAGGTGTTCCAGATTTGTCGACCGAATTACAGTTCCATATCACTGCGCCCAGTTTAACTTAAATGTAGCCTACTGTCCACCAGTGAATACGTATCTAACAACAGACACAGTGACAGGCAAATTCCATTGTCTGAGAAGAAATAACTATTATTTATGGACAGCATTTGAACAACAATGGCGAGAGCACTGTACAGGACTGTTCAGACGAAAAACTAAAGCATGTATCAAAGGTAACGGCAAACTACATGACACAATCAGCGGGTTAAAGATAAAACACGAAGCACAAACAACAAAAACAACATGTTAAATTCGTCTGTGGAATGGGTAAACGGGACATAAAACACGCAGGAAGCTTTCTATGCCACTGCGAGAACCGCAGCTGGCGCAGAAACCTCCGTGTCACATTTTTTCTCTTAATACTTTTCTTATACGACAGGGGTGTTAAATACGACGAAAACAAATCAAATATAGATACTTGTCTTTTCACTCTCAGCACGTGCACTGTCTGTCTTCCTCTCGCTCTCGGAAAACTGCATATGCAGGCTCAAGCAACGCCTTCAGATGAGATGCGTAAGAAATTAGTCCTACCAGCAAGAGCATTCCGGGACAAATACCATACAAATGTCTTGACATAAAACATTGTAACAACGTCTTGTGGTGTTGTGACCGTGGTATAAGCGGAATAATTGACTCCGGTCCGTTCAATTATACATGTGTTGCATGTATAATTGAACGGTTCCGCTTCGCGTCGTGGCCGCATTACCACCTCGGGGTGTGCATTAACTTTCGATAATTGAACGGCCCGTCGTCAATTATTCCTTACATATGTCATATTAGTAATAATGTTAGAGCGGTACAATTTTTTCCAAAATAGAGTTCAATGTAACGGACCAACTAACATGTTTTGTCATGTTTTCAACGCAGTAAAATTCAGAAGTACTCTCCCACGGAGTCGGCCAAGGTGTACGACAAAGCCGTGAACAGAAAGACATCGGTGCACTTCAGTCCGCGGCAGACCATCGACTTCCTCAACAACGATGACATTCACGATAACCTGACGCACCAGATGAAGAAGAAGATCGTCAAACAATACCTCGATGTGAGAACACACTCCTAAGCTCTCGGTTTCAGTCGGGACTACAGAAATACTTGCACACATTTTGTGACGGTTGTTTTGGCAATCTCACAGAAAGCCCCAAGCGCCACTCGTATGTTTAGATTTAGATGTTGTTTAACGGAATGTAAGTATTTGTCAGTCAAAGCTGTGTGTGTTTGAATCTCAGTTCAAGTTGCTGATGGAGCACCTGGACCCCGATGAAGAGGACGAGGATGGAGATACGAGTGCAAACGTGAGGAACAAAGCCATCACAGCACTGCTGGGGGGAGGGTCTGCGAGCCCCCGAAACCACCACACGCTCGACTCCGAGGATGCAGATAGTGAAGGAGAGGAGAGAACGCCTGGGGTGAGAGACCAAAACACATCCAATCTGGTCCACTTAAGGTTCACACCAAGGAGCGTAAAAAATAAAATCGTATTTCGTATTTAAGAGAATAGCCACGTCATGACGACTGATACGGTTTGTATGATTTCCCGAGGGATTTTATTATAGCTGGTAAACCGTAAAACACGGCAGCTTACTCATTTATAAGTGTCCGCTGTAAATCTCATGGTTTTGTTGCACTTTCAGGTGTCTAAGCGAGGGAAACGCGACCTGCTGTTGGCCAACATGAGCGAGTCCGTCAGCGCGCTGGACATCATAGCCATCCACTGCCCCAAATACAGAGACCGGCCGCAGATAGCGCGAGTCGTCCAGAGGACCAGTGACGGTTACAGCATCCACTGGATGGCCGGCTCGTACTCCAGCACCTGGTCCGAGGCCAAACGCCGCGACGGACGCAAGCTGGTGCCTTGGGTGGACACCATCCGAGAGACTGACATCATCTACAAAAAAATCACACTCACGAGCGGCAACAAGCTCACCCACAAGATGGCACAGACTCTACGCGCGCTGTACGCTGCCAAGGACAGAAACTCCAGCTAATGACACGTCAACACACGATTCCCATCATGCCTACCAGCCAAACATCTCCCGGGTCATCTTACGTCAGCCAAACACACACACGTACACGTACACACACGCGAGCGGCTCATGTACACTACAGACTCTCTCTGATGGACGCCGGGCGTGACGCCGGAGTGCATCGTCGTATGGCAGGAATAAAATGTTTGGAGAAACATTGTATGGGTGCTCCTTCGCTGTTGTGCAGCAGATTTCTGGTTGTTTGATTTCTACTCCCAGTGTATCATAGTTTAACATAAAAAATATTGTTTATATCTATAAAAGAAATTTAAATATATACTGAATGTTGGAAGATTAGTTTGTCAATGTTTTTACCCTTTTTCCCCTTTCTCTTGTTTTTGGATTTCTTAGCGTCAGACGGCTTTCTATAGCTTAGCTCCTCCTCTACCGGCTGAAGACTCTTTCTGTTGAGCTGTTTGTCCATTTTTGTACGATAGCACCGTGTGGCTGTAATTTATTGTGTATAGCATGCAGTGTCTGTGAGGAGGGCTGTGTCCAAGGACATTCGCGATGAAACCGGTCGCCCTGCTCAGTGTAAAGGGACCCACACGCCTCTGATGGAACAAATACTGCAATAAATTTTCTACTTCTCTTACTTGCAAGACTCTTTCTGTCACTTCGCCTGCTTTTCTCGCACTCACAGGTGGGATGTCGCTCGCGTCCACGGGTCCCTTTGTACTTGTTTTTTCAGGTGCGCGGTGTGTTTTGAAAGGCTTGTGCTTGTGCTCATCTGAAGTGTTTGGGAAGAGAGATGGCACGCTTTATAAACACGCGCATTGTCTGCTCGTGTACACTGTGTGTGAAAGATGAGCTCTCCAGAAGTACTTCATGAGCAATATTAAGCCGTATTTAATATTTGTGATCGATACGATATCTGTGTGATTTACTGGGTGCTCTGACAACATTCCGAGTCTCTTTACATTCAGTGTTTTCGTTGCTGATTTGAGTTTTTTTCTCTGAGGAAAGTAAATTATACAATATGTAGAAGATCAGTCGGTGCCCTTTAATTTCTCACCCTCAAATAGTTTTTCAGCATGTGCTACCACAGCAGTTTTCTTGTTTTTCACGAGACCCTTGGACAGGTTAAATCTCAAGTTTCAAGACCAAAATACTGTCAAAAGAAAATGTGAGGAGAAAATATTTCATAGTTTTTCCTCCTGGAATGAAAGAGAAATAATAGAAGTTGCAATTAGCAGAATGTTGTTAATATATCAAGACTATTGCTATTTTAGTCATTGAATTTTGTGTGCGTGTGTATGCGTGCGTGTGTGTGTGTGTGTGCATTTACTGCAACAGCCGAGTGATTTTCCCACATGCAGTTTGAAACCACTCATTGATTATGTGTATGGAGTATTTAATTGAACACATTCAATGTGATGTACACACTACACAGACGTCATATTTATGTTTAAGCGATACTTCACCCAAAAATTGAGAGATTGCTGAACACAAAGACAGATATTTGGAAGAATGTCAGCAATTTCCAGTTCTCAGACATCATCTTTTTATGGTTCTGTTGAACACTAAATGGTTTATTTTCTGGGGTCTACAGTTCTGGGGCACCTTTGATTTGAGTTTTTCCTGCTATGGTAGTTAATGATGCTCCAGAACTGAAAATTGCTAACATTCTTCCAAATATCTTTCTGTTCAGTAGAACAAAGTCATTTATACAGGTTTTGAACAACTTGAGGGTGAGTGAATGATGACAGCCCTTTAACATAAGCTAGAGGTGTAGTATTACATCATCATTGAATTAATCCTGCTGTGTGTGCAGGTCATGAGACGTGATCGTACCTACTGCTTTCAGTTTTTGTTTGAAATAACTCAATTACACTTGAATACATTTCCTGCAGAAGTGTGTACAGTATGAAGAGAGTGCAAGATGACCGAACACTTGTTAGTATGCCACAGAGCATATTGTGCTGTGAGTCTATCCCATAATCATGCAATGCACTGAAAGTCATGTTTTTATATCAATTTCCCAGCTGATTATATTGTTTATTTGTTGAGATGATATGAGGTGGGACATGCGAGTGTAGTGTTTCTGATGGCGTACATGAGCTTTACCTGCCAACAGGTGCTGGAGCCAGAACGACAGGTGTGTGCTTGTATGGAAACATTTCTTCTGTACGTCATTCAGAGAGAAAGAATGAATGTTGTGATTGAATACAAAACCCTCCATCTGATGATAGAAACAGGTGAGCAGCGATAAGATGTGTGTGATTTCTTTGTGATGCTTCTCAAGACGTTTTCCAAGTGTAAATTGAACATGAAATAAACTGTCTATAAGCATTTTTTATTCCTAAAATTTTGTTTCAGAAATGTAATTAATTGAATGTGAAATATATTTCTATAAATCCAATAATAACGTTCCCAGACATTGAGAGTCTTGTTTCTTTGTGTCACTCTCCCTCACTCTCGCTCACTCACTCTCACTCTTCCTTTCTCGCTCACTCACTCACGCTCTCGCTTGCTCACTCTTCCTCTCTCGCTCACACTCACTCACTCACTCACTCACTCACTCACTCACTCACTCACTCACTCACTCACTCACTCACTCCTACTCACTCACTCACTCTCCTCACTCACTCACTCACTCACTCACTCACTCTCACTCACTCACTCGCTCTCACTCACTCACTCACTCACTCTCACTCACTCCTCCTCACTCACTCACTCACTCTCCTCACTCACTCACTCACTCACTCACTCACTCACTCCTCACTCACTCACTCCCTCACTCACTCACTCACCTCACTCACTCCCTCACTCACTCCTCTCACTCACTCACTCCTCCTCCTCACTCCTCACTCACTCCTCCTCACTCACTACCACTCACCTCACTCCTACTCACTCTCATCACTCACTCACTCCACTCACTCACTCCTCCACTCACTCACTCACTCCACTCACTCACTCCCTCACTCACTCACTCACTCCCTCACTCACTCACTCCCTCACTCACTCCCTCACTCACTCACTCCCTCACTCACTCACTCCCTCACTCACTCCCTCACTCACTCCCTCACTCACTCACTCACTCACTCACTCACTCACTCACTCACTCACTCACTCACTCACTCACTCACTCACTCACTCACTCACTCACTCACTCACTCACTCACTCACTCACTCACTCACTCACTCACTCACTCACTCACTCACTCACTCACTCACTCACTCACTCACTCACTCACTCACTCACTCACTCACTCACTCACTCACTCACTCACTCACTCACTCACTCACTCACTCACTCACTCACTCACTCACTCACTCACTCACTCACTCACTCACTCACTCACTCACTCACTCACTCACTCACTCACTCACTCACTCACTCACTCACTCACTCACTCACTCACTCACTCACTCACTCACTCACTCACTCACTCACTCACTCACTCACTCACTCACTCACTCACTCACTCACTCACTCACTCACTCACTCACTCACTCACTCACTCACTCACTCACTCACTCACTCACTCACTCACTCACTCACTCACTCACTCACTCACTCACTCACTCACTCACTCACTCACTCACTCACTCACTCACTCACTCACTCACTCACTCACTCACTCACTCACTCACTCACTCACTCACTCACTCACTCACTCACTCACTCACTCACTCACTCACTCACTCACTCACTCACTCACTCACTCACTCACTCACTCACTCACTCACTCACTCACTCACTCACTCACTCACTCACTCACTCACTCACTCACTCACTCACTCACTCACTCACTCACTCACTCACTCACTCACTCACTCACTCACTCACTCACTCACTCACTCACTCACTCACTCACTCACTCACTCACTCACTCACTCACTCACTCACTCACTCACTCACTCACTCACTCACTCACTCACTCACTCACTCACTCACTCACTNCACTCTCTCGCTCACACTCACTCCTAGTTTTACAGCCCCACCACCACAGTAAAGAACTTCATTTAGTGAACTTCATCAGTGTACATTGAAGAGAATATGTACTCCCGGTCGTGTTATAAATCGCTCTGGTTTTCTGTTCTTACAGTTCACTGACCTCAACAGGTTCTGCTGGTGTTCTTGAGTCATGATGAGATACTACAAGCTTTCACAGTCCAGATCTGCAGAACATCATTTGCTTCTTTGAAGAAAGTAAGTCATACAAGATTTGCTTCATTTTTATTAGGTCAGCGCAGGTACATTTCTCAAGTATTTGTCATTGGTCAGATATCATTCCAACCAATTGAAAGAGTCATTTCATATTTTAATTGAAGATTATGAGGGTACATGATTTTTAAAAAGAAAACGACCCACATTGATAAGCTATTTACTATAAACGCTGCAACATTTCATGAAAAAATAAGAATTGTCATTTTTTATTTGACTGGGGCTTTAATGTCCCCTCTTGTTCACAACACAAACCCTCACAATTTATACACAGTATTCTAGAGCCTGGGATAGCAAAACATTGTGTAAGCAAGGTTTTCCATTGTTGTAGCTTATTTTAATGCTGGTTTTGTATTTGTTGTCCCTTTCATTTACTTTACACAAAATCAACACAAAATATGTGAAAAATAACACGTGTTAAGAGCACGTAGGTCATCTTGAGGCTTGCACGTTTGAGAAACACTACACGCAGCCACATGTCCGTGCCGAGTGTTTCTCCATTGTGTGATATATCAGATTGTCATCCAGAAATGACAGGTCATCGTCGTATTCGATAGGTCGACAGCAGGCGGTGGGAGGGGAATTGATCAGAAGGGGTTTCTGATTGGCTGTGAGGCTGGTGATGATCTTGTCGTAGTTTGTGAGAGAGTTTACACACACGCCGCTGCAGTAAGTGTACATGAACTCTTCTTGACTCTTAAAACCCAAACCCAGATCAGAAACTCTCATCTGAACCCGTCTGAGCGCACATCCAGACGCTCCTCCACCCTTCTTCTCACGACTCCTCCTGTCCGTCTTACGCACAGCACCTCTCGCTCGCACAGATCTCTTCTGTCTGGAAACGACGTCTGGAACAAAAACAATCCATGTCATATCATGTCCAAAATAAAAAACTCCTATGTCAAGTTTCTCAAAGCATTTATGTTATGATGAAGCAACGGTCCTTAAAATCCTTAGGAGCATGTTTCTCGAAGAACTCAAAGTTAGTACAGAAGTAGAAAATGTTGTGAAAGGGGTTCCTTGCAGACAGTGATGCGATATATGAAAGCATTTTGGTTCTGTCAGAGGTTCCTCAAAGAATAATTATCATCTTATCTTTTGATAGTTTACGTTTGAAGAGTTTGGTTTCAAAATGAGATAACTGTTTTTTATGAAGTTATCTTGCTTTTATTGTGTTTATGGTGTTAGCTGGTTTTTTTTGTTCTTATGGCTTAAACCAAAACAAACCAACTGCAGTTTAATTGATATTAATTGGAATGCACTATAAAAAACATGATTGTTTTTTTAAAGGAGTTCTCATTTTGGAACCAAACTCTTCATTTATTCATTTGTTAGATGCTTTTTTCCCCAAAGCCACTTACAAGTAGGAGAGCATATAAGAGTTTGTTGAACCTTTTTTGTTCACTACAAAGAACCTTCAGTGCATCGGAAAGGTATTTTAAAGAGGTCTCAGATTCGGACTAACATTATACTACTGTACGTGGACCTCTGGGAAAAATGTCAAATGAAAAACATGACAGGATCTCTTTAATGTGCGTGGTGTTTTGACAGCAGAAGAGTTCTGAAGGGTGTGTTAAGAGCGGCTGATCAGAGACACTTGATAACCTGATACAGTTGACATGATTCAGCTACACTACAGTCTCTTGTTCACGGTGATCAGATATAAAAGAGCTTCACGTGACAGCTGCCGTCTCAAGAGCATCCCACCCACACACAATGAGACACCTGAAACTTTACAACCCGATCAGGTGTGGCCCCCCCAAAAGAACTTCAGCACACCTGTATGCGTGTGTGTGGGGGGGCTTTTATTTTGTATAAATTACTGTGTCATTCCACGTGAAATATATATATATATATTTTGAAAATGTCCTCAGCTGAAATTTTTTTTATCATTCTTTGAGAAAGTGGCATATCCAAGCCAAAATAACAGGGTGTCAAAACGACCATTTTCACCTACAAATTGGAACTGTCTAACACTGAATTCACACCAAACGCCAATTAAGCGTTTTGTGCGAGTAAATTACATACAAAGTCAATGCAAAGACGCGAACTCGCGTCATTCTCGTCTTCTGCGAAGGCTGAAAATATTTGTCAGATGGCGTCACTCACGCGAAAAATAACGAACTTTTCCCACGAGTAATAACGAGCTTGGAACGCAATTGTTCGCGTTTGGTGTGAACCCAGCATGACGCGAATCGGGCCGTGCTACTGCCGCGAACGCACGTCAATCTAGTCTTCCGCAAAGGTTGAAAATATTTGTCAGATCGCGTCACTCACGCGAAAAATAACGAACTTTTCCTGAGAGTAATATGCGTTTGGTGTGAACCCAGCATTAGATTGAATCTTAAATGGGCCTTGTAAAAGTTAAGAATCAGAATCTAAAAGGATATCAAGATATAATTAATACGTCTTGAGCTAAAGACCTGCAAACTTTGGAAAAAGAACACAAAAAGTGCTTTGACCGTTTTTTAACTTTCATCATTGTCCTGTTATGCAAATTTAGTGTTAAAGTCACAACAGTGGATTACACACTAAATATTTATCAATTTGACATTGTCACAATCATGATTTGTAGCTGTGGGAGCGCTGCTAGACTCTTACTATTAAACATATTTTTTTTTGACTGACCCGAGTGTTCTGTTCCGTCCAGATGTTTGTTGGCGTGAGACTCGAGCAGATGATGTTGAGAGGACCTCTGTGAGCTGTGAGAGATGAGATGTGATGTTTGTGAATACTGACTGTGTGCTTCTGGAGGGCAAGAGTGCGTTTTGTTCAGCGGCGTAGAGAACACACAACTGAACATCACCAGCATCATGACCCCGATCTTCCTCCTCACATCACAGATCTTCATCTTACTCTCAGCTCATCAGCCAAACCTGTGTCACTAAACACAAAAACACTCCAGAAACCTTCACGACGACTTTTCAAAGTTCTTTGAATTATAAATGTTAATTACATCAAAAATGTTACATCAAAAAATCTTAATAGCCTTTTAAAGCTGTAACAGTTTTGTCTTCGCTTGTTATTGTTTTTATGTATTTTGGTTGTATATTTAGATTTTTATATCATTTGTTTATTTATTCCCAGTACTTGAACTTTTCATCTGTAAAGCACACCATGAAAATGCCTCTATGAATTCAATGTGATGAATGAGAACCATATGTTATTCATTATTCATGTCTACATCAGTAACGATACAGACTTTCTCAAGGAAGTTTATATGACACTGACCTGAGTTCATCTGTGTTTGTGCCCATCATCTGCACTCAACATGCCGTCTTCAGTCTGCTGTTGTTCTCTGTGAATCCGAGCAGTAGATCTCTCTGGAACATCTCAATGATGCTTTTAAAGGCAAAGATACCATGCAGAATATTTGAATTCATGTACAGTCCGCTTTAGTGGTCAGATTTGATTTATAAACGAGTTGTTTTATTGTTTAAATCCAGGCAGAGTTCAGATGATCTCAGTATATGATGTGATGTGATGGACAGAGATCTGCGTGGACTCTTCTCTGTGAAACACGCTGCTTGACATCATGTTACAAACTAAACAGACATGTCACGCACACACACGCACGCACGCACGCACACATGTGAAAACATGATAACAATCAACATGTAGCATATCTATTTAGTATCATATCAGCTTTCTCATTAATTATTTTTAGTCAAGTTTTCCTAAAATATATCTTTTGGTTTTTTTAGTAAAGAGATCGATAGCCTACCCGCAATGAAACGTACGTGTTTTAAACTTTTACATTAATTTTTAAATAATTCGGACAAAATTATTGAACAACATAAACTAGTAATATTAATTAAACTACATGAACAGATGGGCGAGGTCTCTTCAGGTCAATAGAGTCACGTGTGTTTTTACAGCGTGTGTTATCCATCATGACCGCTAGAGGCCGCTCTATCAACTCTTATCACAACACTCGCCACCAGATCGCTCACACCTGGTTGTTGTTACAGTCAAACATTGATAAAGAGACTATTATCATCCAAATGTAAACTGTAAAACACTTTAACCCACAATAACTAAAAGCACCTAAAGTAAGTAACACAATTATAAAAATTTGATAAAAAAAATATAAATAGTTTATAGCTATTTAATGTTTTCAGATTTAAGGCATTGCCAACAATCCATCCGTCTAACGCTGTCTCTCTGCATTGTATTATGTATCACTAATCTATATTATGAATATATTTATCATATGATATCTAAAAAATGAAATATTGATAGTGGTTAAATGGATCCTTCAAACTCACAACTTCAGCTGTCCAAAGATTCATTGCACGGCTTATCAGTGTTCATTTTTTGATGTTAAATGAACTAAAAATTAAAATGGGCGCACACTAGTTAATCTATTTAAGTACTTTGATCATTCGTGTTTAATTACCACTGATATAGTACATTTGCTGTAACAACTTGAGAAAAGCCTTTGAGAAAATCTCAGTTTCACATTAAATAATTATAGTCATATAACCATAGGCAGTCATCAGGGGTTTACTGTCAGCGATTGTAACCCAAGCACATACACACATTTAAGTGCATTAAACTTAAAGAGATAACTCACCCAAAAATGAAAAATCTGTCATCAGTTGCACCCTCAGGAAGATATTCGTAAAAATGTCAGTAACCAAACAGATCTCATACCCCATTAACTTCCATCGTATTTATGAGATCTGTTTGGTTGCTGACATTCTTACAAATATCTTCCTTTGTGTTCAGCAGAACAAAAAAATGTATACAGGTTTGGAACAATCTGAGGGTGAGTAAATGATGAACGGTCCCTTTAAACTGATCAGTTGAAAATGTAATGAGGAATACCCATAAGCCCCTGGGCCTGAATATTCTGATTATTTAATTCACTGTAAAACGATTTGTTGACAAAGCTAGACTAAGTTAAGTCATATTGTTGCATATTGTTTCAGTAAAGTTTGGAACACATGAATGATAATTTACTCGGCGTACATGTCGTTGTTGCAAAAACATGTTGTTGTGTAAATCAAACTAAGCATATGAATTACAGAGTATATAGAAATTATAGTCTACGTGAAGTGTAAAAGATAAAATGATGTGTTTGTTAAAATAAGAAACCCTGACTGAAATAAGAATAACCTGACAAGTACTCCGTTGATTTCAGTAATGGGGTCTCCAAAAACTCACACAGAAAATTCATGTAACTCATAGCACTTGACAATATTACAAGACTATGCACTGAAAGGATTTCACAACCGACTCCTTTCAGTCCTGAACAAACCTAATTCTCCACACAAATGCATAACACATTTCATTTTAACATGCGACTTAATGTGTTTTAGGAAAAAACAAAGCATTTAGGATCCATGTCTAACAAACAAACACAAAAACAATTTTTACAGCAACTACATATTGGCCATGAACACACTTGACGTCTTTTTTGGAAGCTGCTAGCATCTGTTTTACATTATAATCCTATGGAGTAAGGGCCTGATCAGACAGAACACGCCTTTTGCTGTGAGACGCGCCTCTTTTGAATCGTTTTCAGTTGGCAGGGAGCGTTTTGCGCGCTGCTTATTCGGGCCGGGCGCCTCGCGTTTTGCCGCCTGCTGCGCCTTGCGTTTTTGGCGGAGCGCTCTGAGCGCCTGAAGTTGTCAAGAAATCAACTCTGAGCAGAAAAGCACGGGTGCCTAGAATTCGGGCCCGGTAGTTCTCACGTTATCCTGAGTTACATGCCCAAGGTTCCCACCACTCCCTTCCGGGACCAGGTGGTGAACCTGCAGGCGCTCCCCTCTGGGGAGGAAGACCCAATCTCCAACGTCTTGTGTACAGTATGCACACTGCGCCTCTACTTGGACCACACACACAGAGCCTTAAAAACTCTGAGCAGCTCTTTGTCTGTTATGGGGACATCACCAGGGGAGGGCTGTCTCCAAACAGAGATTGGCGCACTGGATTGTGGATGCCACTGCTTTGGCATACCAGTCACAAGATCACCCATGCCCGCTTGCAGTGAGAGCCCACTCCTCTCAGGGTATGGCCTCCTCGTGGGCACTGGCTCAGGGCGCCTCTCTGGCAGACATATGTAATGCTGCGGGTTGGGCTACGCCCCAGTACCTTTGTGAGGTTTTACAACCTCCACGTGGAACCAGTGTCAGCCCGTGTCTTACACACTACCGTTGTATAAGACAGGCATCTGGTTTGGGCGTACGCCTGCGAAAGTGCCTTCTCCCCTCTCCAGGTGAGTCTAGTGCGCTATCTAGCCTCCCTACTTACCCCCTTAGGGTGAGTACAGGCATTCCATCCATCACTAAGCATTTTTTGCATTATGGTAAACAGACTGGGTGGAGCGGTCTGTTGGAACCAAGTCCAGTACTGGTAGAGTTGCCCCTGCTCAGGTGGACCCCTATACTAGGATTGTTGCCCCATACGTAGTGACTCCCCTGCAGGGTCGTCCCGTATGTTGAATTTCTCACTCTTGGTTCCCCTGTCGGTGAACCCGTGACCTCCCCTCCGGTGGTTACCCCACCTGGGTTCTGTCCCCCCATCCGGGCTGACACAAATTCTCACATGTTGTTCTCTCCTATGGTGAGACCATGTTGGTGTCTCCACATGTAACCTCCCCTTGTGGTAGGATGTGGCCTCCGTAACACACTCTTCAACGAGGAGAACAGTGTTTCCCCAGTGTTCTTACTGCGCCGGACGGCGTCTCGCTACTAGAGATGAACGCCACCGCCCGTGATAGCCGTCGGTACAAGCTTCTCAGTATGCTACTAGTACTGATCTCACTGGAAGATTACGTCTCGCAGTAGTGCTCACTTGTGACTCGCTAAGTCCAGTCAGTGTCGCTTCGCTTGAGGTCGTGATACGGCTCAGCGCCGTGTCGTGTAAAGATAGGTCCCCAGTCTGTCTTCATGCCACAACGCTTCGCCGACCCCATGCAGCGACCGGGAGATGTCTCTCAGGTTCCTCAGCCCAAAGGGTGAATGAATGACCTCCTCCATCTTCCTTTTATACCCGTATGCACGGGGCGGGGACTGGCGTGTGTGTTGCCCATTGGCGTTTTAAAATTCCTCTCGGAGATGATAGGTTCTCAAGATCAAACCCCAGTCTGTCTCTCAACACAACGTCTCGTTCCCTCCATTAAGCTTAAGTTATAGTCGTGCGTAGGACCTACGCCGTAACCTACGGCGTAGCCTACGTACGTAGACGACGCCGCCGTGTACATTTATGGTTCTGCATTGAGAGTATGCGTCGTACTGCAATTACACCGCCAAAACGCTAGATGGCTCTTTGTGTTTTCACGGGTTTGCTCTTCTTCGCCGATGTTTTGTGTGTATGCTAGTGTTTGCAAGAGATGGAAGCTGATCGCATCTTAACGGAGTTGGAGCTGATCGAAGTAGAAAAAGTTACTTTTAATTAAATCACTTCAACAAAAAGCTAGAAACCAGAGATGTCGATGCTCGCCATGTTGTTCTTTTGTGGACTCTGAACTTGCCGGAAGACGCCAGAGAAAAATACGCCAGAAATGCGTAGAAGGAAGTACGATGCTGCCAAACCGACCAATCACAGTGCTTGCGGTCCACGTAGGGTCCACGTTGAGTTGACGCGTTGTTACATTTTTGGAGAAGTGCGCGTCAGGCTACGGCGTAGGGTACGCACAGGGTACGCGGCTCTGCGTAGGTCCTACGCAGAAGTAAAAATCGCCCATAAGGGAACAGAGGTTACAGCCGTAACCGAGACGTATTTTGACACACTTCAGCATGACATCAGACCAAGGCGGACGTAACTCGGACACATTTCTAACCGACATGCATCTTGCCCTGATCACCGGTGATCGATTCTGCACAGAATTTAGCCATCTCAAACAAGCCTATTGTTAAACTTGCCAAAAAACACGGCTGCGTGATGACGTCAGATTCGAAACACCAAGGATTTAGTGAGAGCCCTTGCTGGAGCGCGGTCATCTATGATTAAAACCTGCTGTGCTCCCTCGATTTCGTACGGCTATAAAAGACTCGGAATGCCACTCGACCTGTTCGTAATGTTTTTATACTGTTTTTGGTGTGTTTTAATAAAATATATTTTATTTGATATAAAAGTATAATTAAAGGTGCAGTTCTTGAAAATCAGCAGCCACTAGCGTTGTATTATAGTTTTGAAACGAATCTCTGAGTCATTTGCCCACGCCTCCCTTTCGAAGTACGACGGTGGCCGCAACAGTAAAAAAAGATGTCGTCTACTGAGACAGCGGATAGCAGTGATACAAGCAACGATGTTTCTTTACAAAGGTAAGGCAATATATTAACGTAATTAATCATTTAACATGTATTCTATTGTGAAAGTTACTGTTACAATCCTATAATTAGATATATATCTAGTACACGCTGAGAGTAGTGAAGTAACTAAAGTTAGCTAATCGTAAATAGCAACGCTGTTCAAAGCGTTTGATCTGACAGCGACATAGGCAGTTAGGTGTAAGTTAGTAGACGTTTGTCTCCCCCTTTGTAAAGTCAGGAACAACCGGAGTACTTACCGCAGGGACGGAAAAACATTATTCAGAGGTTATATGGCCATTTGTATAAAATGCTAACGTTACCGTTTCAACAAAACAGTTGTTTGGTAAACATTGAAAAAGTGGACACATTGAAAATGTTGAATTATCTCACCAGTCTAGAGATAAAAAGCAATGAGCTAAGAGTTTAAGATCTTTAATTGTGAAATCTATATGTGACCCTGGATCACAAAACCAGTCTTAAGTAGCACGGAACATTTTTAGTAAAAGACAAAAATACATTGTGTGGGTCAAAATTATCGATTTTTCTTTTATGCCAAATCATAGAATTAAGTAAGATCATGTTCCTGAAGATATCTTTGTAAATTTCCTACCTTAAATATATAAAAACTTTATTTTTGTGAGTGGATGGTCTGCCACAGTGCCCCTGATTAACAACTTCAAAGGCAATTTTCTCAATATTTAGATTTTTTTGCGCTCTCAGATTCCAGAGTTTTAAACGGTTGTATCTCAGCCAGATATTGTCCTATTCTAACAACTCACATATCTATAGAAAGTTATTTAGTTCAGCTTTCAATTACGTAAAAATCTCAATTTCGAAAAATTGCTCACATAAGACTGGTTTTGTTGTCCAGGGTCACATTGTGTGTATGTCTCCAACAAGTAGCTTAACATGTCTGTAATCAATACACGCGATACCTATTTGCGCGTTTTTTCTTGTCGCAGCTCAGTTTGCTTTTTTTAGACAGTTATAGTTTGGCGTGATACTAATTTATGCCTACAGTAATACCTCTATACTTTACTGAAGATCTCAGATTTGTGTTTTCGTTTATGAGCTGCCTGCTGCTAACCAATTAATATCAGTCTGCAAGAAAACAAGATATGGAGCCTCAGGAAATGTATTACTGTTTTAAATAAATATTAAGGTGTCAAAGGAAATAATAAAGAAATATGATTCGCTGACTATATTACAAAAGGTATTTCAAACTGCATTTGCAAAAGCGTTTTCTATTTGTTGTGTTCAAAATTGTGACATAATTCAAACGCAAATGCAAACGTTTATTGCATTTACGCGAACGTACAATATCTGCCTGCCAAATTTCAAAAGAAAAAGCAAAGTCTATTTGCAAATGAATTACCTGTCTTACGAGTTACGACCCTGCCAAATTTAAATCGCAATAGCAATTCCCCATATGCCATTTCACTTCCCTGTCGTTTAGCGCATTTGGTTTCCTCGACTTGCACAGAAACCTGTCAATCAATGGCGGGGGTGGCTTCATTCAACGGGGCGTGTTTGTATGGGAAGTAGAACAGTTACCGTGAACCTTAAGTATAACAGTAGGAAAGTAATACAGCTAAACACATGAGGAGTGAATAATGCTTGCTGTTTTGTAAACTATTCAACTGCACTCACAATCGGCGTTGAAAACAGTGCAGTTTTCATTTGTTGTTTGGAAATAACTCGCGCTGGAACTCTGGGTCTCAGAGCGGCATCACTTAGCATGTGAAACCTCGTGCAGGATGGATAATCATCACCTTCTGCAACATTCCTCCACACATGTTGTTTGTTTTATGCTATTGTTGAGTACGAGTCAGCGGTACATTTATGACAACTTAGTTTTGAATGATAATATGTAAACATAAATGTTCACTGATATAAACGACCTGATTCTTGGTAGTATCTAACATAAAAATGCAACCTTAGACATAAGAACGACTTGCTATTTAGTAGTTTGTGACACGTGTTCTCTAAATTACTGTATGAGTTGTCTGATTATAATCAAATTAACAGTAGTAAATGACCCACACACGAAAATCTTAATTGAGCCACACGGCTTCAAAGCTTTTATGTTAGCTCTGAGCACAGACACTGTTGTTCTGTTTATCGAGCCCGTTGAACTTCTTTTAATTATACTTGTTAAGTGCCACAATTGTGATTCATTGTCAAGATTTTCTCTATAGGAAACTTGCATCTGATCCTCGTGTGTTCCATTATTGTTATTTTGGCTTTTAGCTGTAGCTGAATCCCTTTAGCCACAACCGGTGTCGCCCTGACGGTGTCACCTTGGCGTTAAGACTGACTGACTGCCACCACTGCGACGGTGAATGTCACGTCCTGAAACACGCCCCGCTGAATAAGCCCACCCCTGCCATTGATTGACAGGTTTCTGTACAAGTCAGAGGAAATGCAAATGCAAAGGGATTTGCGATTTCATTTGAGTTTTGGCAGGCTTAATACACGACGCCAGAGGAAGTGAAATGCATATGGGGAATTGCTATTGTGATTTAATTATGGCAGGGTCAAAACTCGTAAAACAGGTGTAATTCATTTGCAAATAGACTTTGCTTTTCCTTTTGAAATTTGGGAGACATTGTACGTTCGCGTAAGTGCAAATGATTAGCATTTGCTTTTGAATTATGTCACAATTTTGACACGAACAAATAGAAAACGCATTTGCAAATGCAGTTTGCAACTCCTTTTTAATTTAGTCCGCAAAATCACTCCATAGTGTGAGATTAAAGCAGTGGTGTGGCTTATTATAGTGTACTTCGAAATTGACAAAATTGACAAAAAAAAACTTTGAACTTTGATTCATGATGTCTGATTCATTCACCGATTTCAGTGTATGAAACTCAACAATAGTGACAATCAACAAAAGAAAGCTTCATGCTGCAAGGCATACTGGGTAACAACACAGTACAAACTCATTCATGACTCCCAGCATGCATTGCGGTTCATCTGTTTATCTGAAATAGTTTGATGATCGTCACCATTGTTGAGGTTTGTATGAGGAGTGTTGATGTCAGGAAAACTTGGTTTTAAACTCGGTTTAATTTGGAACAGTATCTTAGCAGAACACTCAAATCAGTCATCAACTTCGTTTAGTATCATTGATCATCTTTGTTACAGCTCGACACCCATCACAAAAAGTAAGAGACTCAAAGAGGAAAAAGAATAGACTTCATGAAAGTCAAGCAAATTTATGCTTCATCAATGGTTTTGTTTGGAAGGAGAAAACGATCATTGGACTCGGTCGAGACCAACTAGGACTCGGTCATTGGACTCGCCACATGTTCAAGACAAGCCCGAGACTACAGAAAAACGTCTCGAGTCCGGTAGGGCTGCAACGATTAGTCGACATATTCGATAACGTCGACAATAAAAAATTGAAGTGTCATTTAAAATGCTCCATCTGTACCTGCATGAGACGACTAAACGTCCCGGCTGAATAAACGATAGAACCCTGCTCAAAATACCATAGAACATGTCATGGATTATGGTAATTGAATTGGTTTTAATGGAAACTATAATGGTCTAATGTTTATTGGTACGTGATGAATTCTATTGGTGGGAATAATGACCAAGACACACTACAAAAATGAGTTTTGTAACGGTTTTAATGAAAAAAGTTTGTTTATAATGCTTTTCAATAGAAACCATTCAAATGTCTTTGATGGGTTCTATTGGGTTTCTATTGTTTCTGTCCAGCTGGAGTAGCCTATATTTATCTAATGTTGTGTAATTGATCAGTCTTTAGAATCATTAGTTATTTTAAAATACAGTATATGGAGTTGTATACAAATAAGTAGTATAATTTTAACGTTTAATGGTATGGTGTTGTACTGAATTGGTTCCCTGTATAGTTTTTACATTAGTTGTGTTTTTCCTTAAGAAAAACAACTTTTAACATTTACATTCATGCATTTAGCAGACACTTCCATAAAAAAAGAGACTTACTGTTTAAAAATGTATAGCTTGAATGCACTGTATGTAGTCTAAGAACCTACTTTATATATCCAAATAAACTGATATTGAATCAAACTGAATTTGTGGAAAAATTGCAAGCTTAGAAATCAAACTGTGAAATGTGTCAATGTTTGAAATAAGGCAGGGCACAGTAGCAGCAGTTTGACTATTGATGGAAGACAGAAACCTGAAGGACATTTCTCCATTCAGCTGTCTCGAAGTTCACTCAGCTATTTTCAAAAGCTGAAATAATGTCATTGCTTTATTTATTAGTTAAAATGGGTCAAAATCAATATTTTAATGAATTGCAAAAACTGAATAATCGATCAAAACCTACTGATTAACCTGGAAAACGATTGATGATTAGTCGAAAAATCGTTAGATTAATCGATTATCAAAAGAATCGTTTGTTGCAGCCCTAGAGTCCGGACTCAAGTACTACAGAACTGGGAGCAAGTACGGAGACTTGCTACTGCCAAAACAGCCACAACATACTGCCGTGTGCATACAAGCAATGCTGCTGCTGCACATATAACATGAAAAAACCTGCATAGCTTACGTGATCACCTTGTAGCAGATCCAACAATCACTAACCAAGATTTAAACAGAGCAGCAAGCTCATTGGCTGCTGATACGGAAGGAACCAATCAGCTGCGCCGTGGAGTAAAGTTATCATGTCAGATTGGTTTAGACTTTAGGACTGCGCCATGTAGAGTTGCGCCATCTAGAGCAAAAACCTTAGTTGTTCATTATTATTATGCAGATTTTTACTACAGATAAAAACGACAAAAAACAAACTGATGGTACAAAGTCAAAAAGGACAAAATGAGTTGTTGAGAGACAGAGAAGGGTTAAGTTATTATTTTTATTTTTAAAGAGTAAAGCAATAAGAATGTTCCTGTCAATGAAAACTGCATTTAAACGCATTTAATAACCAAGAGCAAACGGCACTTTATGAGCGAGAAAATTACATACAAAATGTCAATGCAAAGGCGCAAATAGAGGTGAACTCGAGCCGGACGACGGCAATGATGCGAATTGGGCGGCGAAATTTGCACAAAGAGCTCATTGACACATACTGTTACAACTCTAGATGTGTCAAAACAGTAGGAGATTTTCACGGTATGATAACAGTCTCTGGGAATATCACGGTTTGTTTGTGGTGTTAGTTACGATGACCCTTAAATTAAAGTAAGAGTTAAAACAAATGCATTTTTACAGCAAACTTAACACCATTCTTACGGTCACTCAATCTCCCTTTTGAAAAAATAAAAAAAGCTGTATAATTAAATAAATCCGCAAAGAGTCCGCTGCGCGGACACGCGTCCTCTTCATACAACGCTATGGCAAGCCGATGGTGTCACAATTACGCCATAGATTGAGCACGTTTATATCCAGTTTTAAACAGTATTTGCGCCACAAAATACAGCATCGCGATTCCAAACGCCGTAAAAAACGTGCGAAAAGTCATCCATAATGCCGCATTTAACGGCTTTCTAAGGCGCTTGAAAAGTGCCGCCTTTTGCACCGCTGTCTTGCCATATGACGGCGTAAAAAACACCTTTTTGGTTGCACAGAACACGCGTTATTTACGGCATTTTGTCTGTTGTATAATGAGCCCCTCCCGCTGATTTCCGCAGCCAGTAAATTTGAACTGTTCTCACCCAATCACTGATGAACTGAGCCAGACCAGAACAAAATGATAAAAATGATAAAATGATCAGTGGTAAATTGTTCTGGTCTGGCTCAGGAAATCAGCGGGAGGGGCTCATTATACAACAGACAAAACGCCGTAAATAACGCGCACTCTGTGCAACCAAAAGGCGTTTTTTTACGCCGTCATATGGCAAGACAGCGGCGCAAAAGGCGGCGCTTTTCAAGTGCCTTAGAACGCCGTTAAATACAGCGTTATGGACGACTTTTCACACGTTTTTTACGGCGTTTGGAATCGCGACTCCGTATTTTGCAGCGCAAATACTGTTTAAAACGCAGTCAAAAAGCCGTTCGGATATAAATGCACTCAATCTATGGCGTAATTGTGACACCATCGGCTTGCCATAGTAAAGAGGATGCATGTAAGTGCAGCCCGCGTTGTATGTTTTCACGCATTTACATGCATATAAATAAACCAGCCATGCAGAAAACCGCGTTTACATGGAAATCTGAGACTTGTCAGGTTTCTCATGTGCATTGATGTCACCATCGATAGTCTGTCTAGTAATTAAAATTGCTGTGGGAAATCGTTCAGAAGCTGTATTTTTATATCTCTTATGTACTTATGTCCGCAGTACCTGCAAATACAACAATATTTTTTCATTTCTACATTAACTGCATGATTTGACAGCGGACTTGAGCGTTATTTTACTGTTACTTCCATTTGGACGTACTTTTACGATTACGCTGTCAGACATAAAACTGAGAGAAAACCAGTAAAGGCGTTTACATGCAATGCGAAATCGGGATAATGGGCAAAAAACTACCTGTGCCGAGCAGTTTTTGCACAAGACTGTGCATTTACACCTACTGTTTTGACACGTCCGGATGTAGAGGGTTAATGCTGTGTTCACACCAAACACGAATCAAGCGTTTGGCGAGAGTAAATTACATACGAAGTCAATAAAAAGATGCTCATAGACGCGAACTCGCGTTAAGACACTCAACGTCGCAGTTTTTCACGTCACTCACGCAAATAAAATGAACTAATCCCGCGAGTAACAAAGCGAGGAACACAAAGCTTCACGTCTGGTGTGAACACAGCATAACTACAGCATCTTGAGACTTTATTCGGTTTGCTTCTGTACATACTACATCCTACTACTACAAAATTCGGTTCGCTTCTGTACATACTACATTTTTAAATGCAGGCAGTGAAAACCGCAGTCACAGAAATTCTGAGAAAACTAATTAGAAATAGTATTTTATAGTATTTTTGTTTCTTATCTTAATAGAGAATTTACATTTAGACTTGTTTCTGTACATACTACTACATACTACATGCTTTTTTAAATGCAGGCTAATAAAATACTATTTCTAATGTTTCTTATCTTAATAGAGAATTTACATTTACTTCTGTACATACTACATACTTTTTTAAATGCAGGCTAATAACATACTATAAAATACTATTTCTAATGTTTCTTATCTTAATAGAGAATTTACATTTACTTCTGTACATACTACATACTACATGCTTTTTTAAATGCAGGCTAATAACATACTATTTCTAATGTTTCTTATCTTAATAGAGAATTTACATTTACTTCTGTACATACTACATGCTTTTTTAAATGCAGGCTAATAACATACTATAAAATACTATTTCTAATGTTTTTTCTCGTAACAGAAAATTACCAAAGACTTGCCTTTTCTTACTTAACTTACGTTACCTCTACCTCAGGATGCCTCTTTCTGTCTCAACAGATTTATCTGTCGAACGTCAACAGTCCTCCTGAACCCAGGCTAGAGAAATGTTCAAGAAATGGTTAGCGGACTACAAAAGCCGATCTATGAAGCATTTGTATTACGATACGGTGGGGTCCAAAAGTCTGAAACAACCAATAAAAGACTATTTCTAATCCTTCTAATTTAATAGAGAATGATCAATTGTATCAATATATCAATTTGAGCTAAAAATGCATTAATTACAAAATGTTTCTTGTTTAAAATGTGTGTGCAATATATAATGTGTTATTCCAGAAATATTGATGTTACTAATAAACACTTGTCCTTTATAATTAAGACATTAGATACATTTTCAAAACGATGTATTTTTACAAACTAAAAGCTTAATTTTCATGTCCAGGTTTGGTGCTATTTGGACCCCACTGTACATGACATTTATTTAAATCTTGTCAAATCTTTTCGACTTACACAAAGAATGCGTCGCTCCTTCAGCATCCTGGGTCAGAACCTTCATGATGACCTGCAAAGAGAAAAGGTCCGCAAGCATTTGTAAATGGATGAACCTTAAACTTACACTTGTGTATATCGTATACATTTGTGCTGAATGACAACATTTGTTTAACAGGACCTCTTCTAGTACATCGACTCAATGTATAAACATTCATAGCAGTGCTCAGAATCAGCACCTCAACAAATGCAAGAAATACTAAATATAGCAAGAAACAAACAAATATTGTCATCTTTCATAGCATTTAAGTCACGTTTCAATATGAATCTTTTTTTGTTTTATCCAGTCTACGTCAATCTATATGTTATAAAGCATGTGAAAATGACACTCACTTTTCTGCCAGCAGATTTTCGAGTCATCATGAACGCTCCTTCGAACAGCTGCTTTTCATTTCCTTGATTTGTGGAATCAAGTGGCGCTAAAAAACACACAAAAGGAAAATGTTCATATACTAAATGAATTCCAATAACCGTGACATTAGCTGGGGTTCGACAGCCAGGGTCACGTTTGTCTAACAGTTTATTTATAATCAAAGAAATAAAAATACAATGACGATGTATCACTGAAAGCGGCCTCACCTGTAGTTGGCCCAGGTAACTCGACCTCAGCCGTGTGTCCCACATGAAATGGACATGGGACGGGCTCAGACACGTCTGGGTCTGATGGGCCTGCAAACCATGTCACAGATTGAAATCACATGGAAATGAATGCTTGAAATCAAACTTCGATGCTCTCGATGTCATCATTACGTTATTAAGACTTCAGGCTGGATTACACAGACAGGGTCACGAATGACAAGACTTCTTGGTGTTTCACGTTCATGGTTTCAGATGTTCAATGTTCAACTGTATATTACACTGCCAATATTTCTTTACCTTCCTCGACTCCGTTTATCCACTCATGTGCCATCAATTCCTTCAGACTCATTCTGTGCAGTGGATTTCTCTGCAAGCACTCGCTGATGAAGTCACGGCATTCTGAGAGAGAATTTACAGAAAGTGCATCAGTTATGCATCTCATGTTCTCTTCGTGTGGCACACTAATGTTGTTGTGTGGGTTTCTCACCTCTGGATAAACTGGAGTCCAGCTTGGGTTCTTTGCCCTTTTTCTTCTCGTGGCCATGAATCATCTCATACGCCAGTTCGCCGAGATACCAAACAGATTTGAATTCTGCGTAGCATCTGTCTGTCTTCAGCTTTTGAAGGACCGTGGCTCGTCCTGTTAACATAGTTAAGAGATTTTCACGGTTTAGCCCAACAGCGAGATATCGGTGTCTTGTTGAATTGGAGAATATCTATTGGACGTGTCATGGCACCCAACCCACAGTAAATTCCAGCAGCGTGTTATTGTTGCAACAATAAGCTTGGATGCGCCGAACATCATGTTCAAAACTTTCTGAACGGATCACATGTCATCACAGCACACAAGTGCGCACGCTTACCCTTGAATTGTCTGATTTCATGGATGCTGGGGATGCGCTTCACTTCGCCAGAGAGGCTTAATTTCACCGTTCCGGTCTTCTCTTCTATGAAGAAGTTTGTGTCGAAGACCGTCTCGTGAAATACGCCGTGGTCCAGGGAGTGTTTAACTCCCTCAGCCGCCTGTTTGACTAGACCCCGAGCCTCGGCTTCACGCAGTTGACCACCACTCTTCTTGACGTATTCCTCCAAGCTCGTGGAGAGATTTTCATACACCAAGACCATTTTTTTTGGTCCCTGGAACCAGCGATGCAGCTGTTGCACGTGCGGGCTTCTCTCTCGTCCTGAGAGCAGCACATTCCAGGCCACTCTCTTGTCAATGGTGCTCCCGTACCCAGGCTAGAGAAACGATGAACAAAAATGGTTAGCTAACAATCATTTCTATGAAGTATTTGTATTAAGATACAGCGGGGTGCAAAAGTCTAACTAATAAAAATATACTTTACACGTGCTTCGAACTTAAAAGATTTTGTATTTGAATGAGTTTCTAATAAACACTCGTCCTTCATAATTATGACAAGCATTGCATTACTATGTATTTTCACAAACGAAAACCTTCGTTTTCATGTCCAGGTTTTCCTTTTGGACCCCCCGTAAATCACATTTCTTTGAATCTTGTGCAGTCTTTTCAACTTACAAAAAAAACTTTGTGTTTCGGCTTCCTGGGAAAAACATTGAGCAAGACCTGCAAAGAGAAAAGGTATCAAGCATTTGTAAATTGATGAAACTTAAACTTGCGCTTGCGTACGTTTATAAAATCTCTTCCAGTACATCACCAACTCACAGCGCACACATGACGTATATAAACATTCATAGCAGCGCTCCGAATCAGCACCTCAACAAACGCAAGAAATCCTTAAAGAATATTTTCATATTCATAGCATTTTGATCAGGTCACATTTCAATATGAATCAATGTTTTTTCAACATGCTTTATTCAGTGTGTACACTGCTAGGAAAATTAAACTTACTTCCTGGCCGTCGGATCTCCGAGTAGCCACAAGAAAGCCGTCCTGCAGCTTCTTCCCATGTAAGTCATACATGGACTCAAGTGGCACTGAAAAACACACAACAGAAAAATAGAAATATACACAATGCTAATTGTCCAAAATGAATCCCATAAATACAATGACAACGTATCATTAAAAGTGGACTCACCTTTAGTCGGGCCGGTTAAATCGACCTCGGGCTGAGGTTCGGCCACGACTGGCTCACCGGGCAGCGGGTCATCCAGACGATGCTGCCCTCCGTTGCTCGCACGGCCTTTAAATGCCTGCAGTTTCCTTCTGAAGAAGGCACATATGCCTCTCCGCGTCGGTTGCTCTTCTAAACAGAGAGAGAAACACTTTATCACTAAACACCCAAATAAAGGCACGACGATCATTTGCAGCCCTAGTTAGTTTACAAAGTTGAATTCAACAAATTGACAAACAAGCTAAATGTTGACAGTTGATTATAATGCATTGGGTCGTTATTTATTTACAGGTGGTTGAAACCGTTAAAATAAGCTCGACTCAAATGAAAATATATATTTGGAAAAACATCTTGGCCCGGTTTCACAGACAAGGCTCAACTTAAGCCGGGACTAAAGTTAGACCTTAGTTGAATTGGGATATTTTAGGCACTTTTATCAAAAAACACGACTGGTGTGCATCTCGAGACAGAACAATGGCACGGACATGTTTTAAGATATGTCATGGCAAGTTATTTTCAGGTAAGACAGGTCAAACATGAACTTTAGTCTGGGACTAGTCTTAAACCTGGTCTGCGAAACCGGGCACTTGTTTTAAGGGCATAAACAACACGTGGAAAAACGGACAGAGACTGGCATAATTCACACATGAAGGGATTAAAAGCAAATCAATCCTCTGCGTTTGTATTTTTGCTTTACAAACAATAAACTAGATAAAAACGGACACGTAATAAGAACTGTAACAAAAAGGTGCACCTGGGATTATTTGGGATAATATTGTGCATTTCTTAACAAAATAGCGCAACACGACACATAGAAGCAGTTTGACCATCGATGTTTTAAAATTAAATGGACTTACACGTGTTAAAATGTCCATTTTACTTTCAATGTAACCGGTATAAAGTTAGCATATTGCGCTAATGTTAAATGCGCGGCAGTTACACTTAATGTTTTTTAAAAAGCCAAACATTTTCCGAACTCACACGACCCAAACGGTCTTAAATATTATCAAAGCTTTATGAAAGTTAATAATTAGTAACGAACCTGGCAGACTGCGGTTCATCGTGTCCTCAGCGTCGAGATTTGCTGTGATGATCGAAGTTAACAAATTAATATTGTCGACTTCAGTCAGCGCTCAAACGATCTCGTCAGGAACGCTGCGATGGTCACAGAACAACTGAAGATCCGAAGCGCGGCTCGTCTTTATATAGCCTCTGCGATGACGTCATAACGAGATGTTATCAGCGCTTCGAACGTGTGCTTAAAGCCGTTTTCTTCATAGACACTGTAAAACGAAGTATTTATGTTTATGGTTTTCAAGTTATGATGTTTTTGGTTCACGTTTGCTATTTGATGTGGAATTACTTTACCCGCATGAAGGCTTGTCGTGACAGTTGGTAACCCTGGTAACGTCGCTGCGCATTGAGCTAATAATATTATACTACTAGTTTCTGCAAAATCCCTAGAGCAAAACATTGTTTTATGTGCAATATATTACTATATAAACATATTTAGTTTTATTTCAGTATTCTTTATTTTGTGCATACTGTTCTCTCAAATACGTTTCCTGTAAATTCACACTGGTAAACGTGCATAAAAATAAAACCGAATATAACATTGAAAATGTCTGTAAACACAGTTTGGATGTATGTTATCACCCCGGACACAGATGGCTGATAAACACATATTTGTTTTAATTTCACTTACTGAACTTGAACTTGCACAGTGCATTTATTTACAACAATTATTCACTAAATGGCAAAATTTAGCCACTATATTACAGAACAAATAACTATACATCACATTTCTGGGCTTTAAATCAAAATTTCTCCATCAACACCATGGAAATGACAAAAATTACCCATAAGGCAGTGCAAAGCGGTTCTCGAGTTAGAAGTGTTTCTAAAGCCATTTTGTATCTCAACAAATCACTTTCTCATCGTTCAGCATCTAGCTATTGTACCATTGAACATGTAAAGTATTACAAAAGTAAAACGCTGTATTCCGTTAAAGAAACGAGAAAAAACAGACAGCACTGAAGTTCACAATTGAACATTACACTCATTTTATGGAAGCAGGCCTGAAAGAAAACATAGACAACGTGATAAAAATCAATAGCACTTATTCATTTTGACCATGTTGTGGAAAATCCACAAGACCAAGAATCCAATGAAACCATCATTACACAGATATCTGTGCATGACATTAAACAGAAAAGCAGTGTGTCGTACCATATCGTGGCAGTGGATGTAGAGAAAGTTCTGGAAGTTCTTGTTTCCGCTGCACAGAA
The DNA here is from genome assembly GCF_024868665.1 of Triplophysa rosa. Taxonomy (NCBI): domain Eukaryota; kingdom Metazoa; phylum Chordata; class Actinopteri; order Cypriniformes; family Nemacheilidae; genus Triplophysa; species Triplophysa rosa. Next base: position 35,713,717 of record NC_079891.1, on the reverse strand, counting down.
GAGACCAGACAGAGCATGTGTGTTTAGAAACATTGTGTTTCCACGGCGAATTGATTGGCTGTGTAAAACAGCTGTTGCATTGCTTTTGAAATGATGAAACTGGCAGCAGACTGACAGTTGAAGGGGAGGAGTTAACGGATGCTCCGCCCAAGCTGTCTAACATAGGTCATTTGAGATGGATATAGTCATTACAGGGCGGAAGTGCATTTTCAGATTTTATCTAAAGATTATGAGGGTACATGAATTTAAAAAAGAGAACGACCCACATTGATCAACTATTTACTATAAACGCTGCAATATTTCATGAACAAATAAGAATTGTCGTTTTTAATCTCACTGGGACTTTAACTATCAGCAATATCTATGGATTTTTAAGGTAATCCGCTAACCTAACTAGCGGTTTCCATTTTTTAGGTGTTTAGTGCTATTTTAATATTCAAATGTCTGTGAGATGAAAAATAAAAAAACTTTTATATATCAATCTGTTTATGTGATGGGCATCGATCATCTTTGGTAGATCATTTAAAGGCATCTTGAGTAAAACGGCTCTTTATGTAATGAAGCACACACAAAACACTGCTATGCCACACGACTATTTTCACTGCATATTTCCTTTATATGCTCTGATGCGGTTGTATACGTAGAACTTAAGATTCTTCCAGTCCCGGTTTTTCAGGGCCTGTGGTTTCGCTTTTAGACATTTTTCACAGTCGCTCTTCATCGGTACAGTGCAAGAAGTTATGAAACGTTTCATATGCCTTTCTACGGCCTCCACTTCTGCCTGCTTCAGGGGAATCTTCTTCTGGGACGTTTTACCTTAGGTGGTCAGAAAAAAGATTTCCACTCTTCAGACTCTTCACATACAGTATAGATGTGAATGGTCAGTGGAATTATCTGTCAGTAACTGAAGATGTGCTGACAGTTTTTAGTTTTTGTCAAGTTGGGACGCTTCTGTAATACCGTTTTCCTATCTGAAGTTAGGACAATGCACAAATGCTGTCCTGTAACTTCCTAACTTAGGTTACCATGGTTACCAAACAGTTAATAGTTTTAACATAGTTTTTTCAATTGCATAATATTGTATTACATTGGCATTTTTGGAAGTTTCATTTTGTACATTTTATTTGTAAAGAGAACCTGAGATTGATTAATAAATTAATTATTTTTGCTGGAATCACCACTTCTCCGTGCATTCTTTATGGATATGCATTTTAGAAGACTTCGAAGACTTACAGTCTTTTCTGTTATGGTCACTTTATTGTCATTTTCAATGCAATTTCATTTTCACATTTCTGAAAGATATTTATTATTCATCAAATACATTAATATTTACATTTTCATATTTTAGGTATTTTACCTTAAATACAGTCTAAGTAACAGCTTGAAAAGGATTCAGTTAAGAGATTAAAATAATTTGTGACCTACTGAATGCACACGAAAATGCATGCCAATTAATCGTCATAATTGTCAATGCTCTGAAACCAATTAATCACCATAATCATATCACCACAATTGCTTGTTAGACAATAATTCGTCAGCCAAATTTTTAAATCGTGACACCCCTAAATGGATGCGTTGCAAACATGGAGGCAGAGTGCCCCGTCTTCCCTAAACTGACTTTGCTTAAACTGAAAATTGACTGTTTCCTACAGTCTTTAAAAAACGTTCTCCAAAAAGCAGCAGCCATAACCATTACTGCCATACAAAATGTGTAAGTGTTCACCTCTGGAAGAAGGCCCCATGCACATCATTGGCTCCTGGAGGCATCTTTCCATGGTTTTCGTCTCTTGGGTGGTGGTGACGGCATTTCATTCCTTTCAGCAGAAGGAAGAGTCTTGTCTGCTAATTTATCTATGGAAGATTATCATTATGTATTAATCATTTATACTTTACTTGGCTGGACAACTGCAGAGTGTAAAGAAGTACGAGTTATTAAATTTGCTTTCCAAACGTCTGAAGTCAAATGACTGACTCAACTAAATACTCTTCCTGTAACACCCAGCAGCAATGTTAAGCAGGAGTTGCTCTATCCATTCTGACATCTCGAGAAGACTTAAAGAATATCAGAAGTAGTTCCACACTGATTCAGGATGGTAATGAGGAGGAGTATGAGGAGAATGATGAACTCACACTGTAAAAAAGTTAGTAAAGAAGTATGTATCATTCATATCAACTAGCTACAACACACCATGTTGACAAATATTCAGAACAATTGCCAAATGTGTACAAGCAACCACAGGCTATGGGATCCATATATTAAACATAGATAAACATTTGTTTTCATTGTTGTTGGGTTTTCTGTACCAAACTGGATGGCGCAACCTTGAAGCCCAGGGCCGTTGCCTACCATGACCCCGAGGGGGCCCTGGGCTTCAAGGTTGCGCCATCAGTGGCGTGTCCAGCTGGCGTGGCAGCGGCCACCTTAAAAATGAGCTTTGCCACCTCAGTTGCCACCCCAACGCTGACCGTACAGACTTGGGTACTAATGTAATGCACAAAAAGGTTTGGATTAGGTTTGTGGTGAGTGTTATTTTTGCTCAAAATCGGAAATTGCTAATATTCTGATAGAGGCGCGTGTCTATCGGCATTTGAGCAGCCTGATCACAGCGTGTATCCTCAGGCTGGAGCGGTAGTATAACTGCAGTCGAGTCGAAAGAAAAACGCACTTCTCCAGAGACATGTAGGTGAGAATGTAAATCTCCACGCATCAAATATACCAAAGCAATAGTAGTAGTTAAACCTGTTTACTGTTGCAATTAAAGCTCGTGGGCCAGTGGACTGTGGTTCATCTGTGATCGTATGGAACGCGCCCCACTGTTCAGATGCTTGTGTTGTGTGGCCCTCGGATTAACTGCAAAGCTTTTCTATCATAAAGACAGTTCTGAATGCCATCTCTTTCTCTCTCTCTACCTCTGCGAGTTCAGTATGAAAGCCCATTATCGCATATAGCCTATTTCTTTATTTAAATCACTGCGTAAGGCAAAGTGTAAAGTTCTCGTGTTGTGTAGCGTTAAAGCTGTTAGCCGCTAATTCAACACACAAATGACGCCACAAAGTGTCTGTAAAAACGATCACATGCGTTTGATATGACTAAAATGTGCGCTGCTGGACAATGACGTCGTTGTGCATGCTAGAAGGTGAGGACTACATCTGTCAATCTGAATCTCGATAGATAACAGCTATTTACTCAACTGCACGTTTGTGTAATATTCATACTGATTCTTTATACATGTGTCTGTTTTTATAAATATGATGTAGCCTGGAACGATTTCAGATCACATTCACTTTTCAAAACTGTTCTATGATCAGCAATGAACTTCAAGTGTCTGCAGTTGTCTTTCAGAAACAACAATACAAATTAGCTACAATGTTGATTAACTTGTGCGGAAAAGCAGAAAGAAAGAATTAGAATAATTCCACATCTGATTATAGAGAATTAAGGCACTTAATATCAAGATTCATGGTATATTTGGAGGGAAAATCTAAATGAAATCTACTCAAAGGTCTGAAGTTAAGTTGGACATAATGTTTTATGTTTGACCGCTCGAGCACCTCTTCACATAACTACAACGGGATTATAAAATGTCTTTCGTCATCATGTTCCAGTGCTCATTCACAAGTGTTAGTCCTATGCCAACTTCCACACGACTTCGTGTCTTCAGCGCTGTTTACATATAACTGGACCATCAATACTACTGAAACTAACTGACAGACATCAATTCCTCGCGTATGTTCAAAATGAACCAGTGAAGGGCGCGAACAGCTCTAATTGGCTAGTTTCCTGAATGACAGTAAGTTTACCCAATCGTGCTCAAAGCAGCACGGGGAGTCAACCAATGACATCTGTTTACCAATAGCAAGTGTAGTAACAACAGCTATAGTTAAGATAGGTTGTTTTTAAAAGAAAATAAACGTGTTTAGTTTTATTTGAATGTTGCTATATATTTAATTGGTCAGATGTTTTCATTGCAGTATATGAATAAAATTAACTAATGTATGGTACAAGTTTAATGAATACACACGTTTGGTGCTTGGAAGTGGTTTCTAAAAAACAGGCACACAAATATAAAATGTTTCAGTGCCATTACATGAAACAAAATTAGGGCTGACGACAATCAACAAAAATGCAGCCACTACTTTTACAAAATAGCAAAAGAGCAAACAAGATGCTTATGACATACTGCAGGCCTATATGAAAAGATCATTACTAAATGTATTAACATTATGGTAACTTACAGCTCGATGTATTGTCCTAGAATGATCCTCTTGAATTTGAACAAATCTGTTAAGCCTCTGGCCACATTCTCCAAAGTTCTATTCTGATTACGTTTGTTTTCATATGTTTCTTTAACTGCAGTTTTAAATCAGTCCATTCTCCTGTCTTTAAGGTTTTTCTCTCTGAGCTAACCAGGTTTAATGTATGGACTGTAGTGGTTAGGCCATAGCCATTCATGATATGAGAAAAAATGAATTTATTAATGATTATCATTAATCATGTTTTTGTTGGCTAGACTATTGCAACTTTTGTCATGTTTACTGCCATGTGCTTTCTCTCCCTGTTGAAAAAAACAGCCTTATGCTACTGTAGTTAGGTATGTTTTGAAGCATGGTAGCTGGTTTGAGCTGGTCATGTGCGGGGCCCGGTTGCATAAAGCAGCTTAATTTTTTCCCTTAAGTATGACACTTTAGAGGTGATTTCCCTTTACCGAAGACAATAGGAGAATAACTTTAGTAAAACTTAAGGTATACTTAAGGACACACTTAAGGCAAAATTACACTTAAGGTGCTTTATGCAACCGGCTGGTTCTCAGCTTAAACCAGCTACCATGCTTCAAAACATACCTAACCAGCATATGCTGTTTTTTTCAACGGGGCTGTCATATCACTTTCAGGAAACATGAAAGTTCCAACCTCAAGAGTAGTGCAGCTTTGTAATTTTGACTGTGTATTGTTTAAATGTACTGTAGCCTAACTAAACAGTTTGCTAAAAAATTTAACGTAAAAATATGCATATACACTAATAAAAAAACTAAGATCTGACTTAAAAATATGGAAGAAAACCGTTAAATTATTTGTACAGAAATAAACCTTTATATAATGAGCAACAAATTTAATTACAGAAAATTATCATAATTTTACATAAATTTGTATGTTAC
>NC_079891.1:35703949-35705752 GCF_024868665.1 Triplophysa rosa | reverse complement strand
CTCGTTCGTGTTCTTTCAACCTCTCGAGACCTGTCTCTCCTCAGAGATAGCATCTTCCAGCAGTTTGAGTCAGCTAAATCCAAAGGACTCCCGGCTCGCTCTGAACGCATCAGGACCCTTTGATACGCGTGCCAGCACGTGTCCCGAGAAACAAAGAAGCCAATGCAAGTATCTGAACTATTGCTAACCGGTTGCGTATAAGCTTTGCCCCTTTTAAATAAGGAGATTTGTCCTTGATGGTTCGTGCAGATGTGAATAGCTGATTTAATACTGCCCTTTTCTTTGCTTTATCTATTTTCTTTCATTTTCTACTGTTTTATCCTTTGATGTTTGTTTGTTAATGTTTGGTCCTTGTTAGTAGTTGGTTTTAGTTCCCCTGTAGTGTAGATAAATAAACCGCATGTGTATCCACGCTCGAATTGTTTCTGTGTTTATTTATCACATATCAACGTCACTTAAACTGCTCGATTTCGTTAAGATTTCTGAAGTGGTACTGTACTACAGTAAGAATATTGTTTTTCCAGGCCAGGGGAGTAATATTTCTATGGGTGTTACCGAAACCGAATACTCTCTTAAATGGCACTCTGTGTATGAATGAAGGTGTGGACCCACCCACCTATCCTTGACAGACTCTTGAGCTTCTCGCAGAGAAAACCTCAGCCTCTGTCATAGAGTTAGTGACAATATAAAGACAAAGAAATCTCTTTATAGCGCACTATGCTATTATTTAACCGCCCTAAATTGCGAAGAAGGTAGAGCGAGACTCGCTCTCTTAAGTTACTGCGCCGAAACAAGCCTCTGTGACCTGTTTAGGAAAAGCCCAAGGTATTTGCTAATGATGGTTAAGCTAACTGCAAATTGAATGTGACCCTATAAAACGAAGAAATCTTTTATAGAGAGTCCCGATATCGTTTGACCGCCCTAATCTGAGCAAAGAAATCCTCTTGTTAGCGCGAAGGAAATAGTGGAGCGAATTTCCTGCCTAGTTTGTGTACGGCCGAATTATGTGTAATTTTGATGCATTGCGTGTTCCAATGTGTTCAACTAAGACACACCGCTCCCCGAAGTTTAACCATTAGACTAGCTAACTAATGCATGCTTTCTTCCTCTTTTTGAGTAGACGAGGCGGAATGATACTGTTTTACTGTATATGTACTTTACTGTACTGTATATTGTATAGTTAAACCGTAAATGACGACCATTTAAAGGGGAGTGTGATAAAAATCTTGATCAAGTTAATTGTACGACGGCGAAGAAATCCTGTTGTGTTTGTTTGTTTGTTACTGTGTGTTTTAACTCAGTGTTTGGGCAGCGAATAAATCCTGCCGCGCGTCAGGGCATCTAGCAAGCTGATGCGGAACTCGGATCCGCCGAGATCAAACGTCACCATCCGTGACGCTTCCCAGCGGGCAATTTGACGTCAAATGCTGTAACATCATTTTCTTGTAGACCCAGTTTGAATTTCATTATTTAATCTGTGTTTTACGTTATTCTTGATGTAAATGCTTGTCAACAACAATTGCCGCTGGAATGTTTTTTAAAGTGATTGTTAAAGTCTTCGTGTAAAACGAGAGTTAAACGTGAGACGTAATCGCATTGAAGTCTAGGGTAGGGTGTTACATCCCACTAACACCAGAGGGCAGTGTGTTGGAAGTGCCTAGCATTTTCCTAACTCCACCCCTTCCTCCCCGATTTCCCTTTGGCGTGGTTCGACCACGCCATTTTGTGGGTCCTCTCAGTCAGTCTTTTCCCTCTTTAACTTCTCTCATTTCCGTTTTTGTTGTTTTGATTTCTCAGTTATTT
>NC_079891.1:35692762-35703849 GCF_024868665.1 Triplophysa rosa | reverse complement strand
ATGGTTTTTGTTAGTTCATATTAACTTTATGTGGTTAACTAATTTTAACAAATGCAACCTTATTGTGAAAGTTTTTTTAGATGTTATTATATGTTATTGTTATTTTATTTACATTTTCAGAATATCACAATTCCCAATGCTCTCCATAGACTAAATCAGATGTCAGAAACACATGATGACAACTTTGTTAATTGTTAATAAAGCTGTTCTTACAACTATTTTTTTCCTTCCACACCGTGGTAATATTTTTCCTTAACATGACATATTAATGAGGCTGCTGAACACACACTCATGACACTCTCGTCTCCTCTCCCGCCCTTTCCTTCCTCCTCACTCACTTTTTCCTTGTCAGAGTCTAATCAAACCGACTCACGCGTGAGACGCTAATGACGCAACCGGTTCTGAAGCTAATTGCTTGCTGTTTGTTTTTTTATTCGTTCACCATCATCTGCATCCCTGACATAGCTCATATCTCCCCGTTTCAAGCGTCCTGTATGGGAACAATTTGAATGAAACCACACAACAGAGGTGATCTACCATGTTATGTCTTGGGCCAAATGTAAAACTAACTTAAAAGGCCTGCTTGGAGATGTTGAATAACCTTGATATTCAAGTCTAGACTGTATGATAATGATCTGTGTATGATCTCAGTGCAACCCTCCGAATGGCTCGATGACATGCAGGGCTGTTACTTCGCTTAAACTGTCCACATGTCAAAATGTAAAATGCAGCATGGGATTCAAAGAGGAGTTAGAGCATAATTTCAGATTGATCCCATGAGAAATAGCCACTTCACCTCAGTATGCATTTCAGTTTTTTTTACATTTCCTGTTTGGAAAAGGTAGCTATGAAAGCAAGGTAGAGAGAGTAAGGAGCTTGTAGGGACAGGTCCTGAGCAGAGCTAACACAGATATCACAGACAGACCAGCATGTTTTGCTGTCAGCTTGTCTTCCACATGGGGGCTTGGCTGTCCATCCACTCAGTGACCTCCCTGCCTCGGTGCCCCACAGGTGTGAATCATCAGACTCGAAGACAGTTTCAAAAATGATGTCTCTCTCAATCTCACCTTGTTTCTTTGGGCTTTTTCTTTTTTCTTTGTTTGTCATATCTGTTTTCTATTTCTTAATTTTACTTCTCCTTGCAACTTCTCTGTGTCATGTTTTTATTTTTGTGTGTAGATAAAATGACATTTACTAACAAACACATTCATTTATTCTAACTAAGCAAAGAGCTATAATTTTTTTTCAAAAGTTTTGATTCAAAAGTTGACACAATTACATTAATTTGTTTATTCAGCAGTGGCCTGTTTGATGTTTTATTCACGGCTCATTTAAAATCCCTTTAAATAGGAAGGATTATAATGAAGTATGTCTTTCAACCACAAATTTCAATCTTTCTGCACTGTAAAAAATGATGTGTTTACTTTACTTAAAATATGTGTGCACCATTTTTGCATCAGGGTGTTTAAGTAAATTCAACTTAAGGAGATTTTAAGTCAAAATAACAAGAACATCTTTGTTGCGTTTACACAAATATATGAGTTCACTTGACCTTCTTGACTTAAAAAATTATGTAGCACGAGTTCAATCAACTTACAGTGCTCATGTAGGCTGTACTAAAATATTTAATTAATTTACATTAATGTTCATATGGCATAGTGAAGTATATTATTGTAACAAATATTATTATATAATTGATAACTGATTTGATGTCAGTCATTGAATGATTCTCCACAGAAGCACACAACATACTGCATTTCTGATATGTGTCTTCCTTATTGTGGTAAGAAGAAATGCAATGGGTTTGAACAGGGTCTATGCTTACCAAAGAAAACACGAATCAACAGAATGGGATTATAAACGATTATTCACAACAAAAATAACATCAATAATACTAAATACATCTTATGTTTTGTTATACATCTTATTAACATATACAGTATATAAATATCCCAAAAGTGCTTATTATTTAAAAAAAGCATGAATAATCTTTTTAAACTAAAGTTTTCAGGCGCAAGTGCTTATGGGTATTCCTCACAGCATTTGTACTGATAATATTAAGTTCATTGCACTGGAAATGTATGTTAGGTTTACTTAATTTTAACTGTAGTTTGCACAACTCAAATTTTTCCATTCAATTTATGCATACTTTTGAGCTATTCTTGTAATTTATATTTTTGTGTTGCATGAACAAAGGATTTAAGGTTAAGCTAAAAATGTTATAAATGTGTTTATTTTTTAATTGAAGCTACTTAACATAATACAATATGGTTGTTGAGACAATGAATCCCTTTTTAGAGTGTGGTCACAAAAGGTCAACAATTATTTTTTTGTGAAAGCTGCAGTATATATATGATTATAAAAATATGGTACATATGAAGAGTTTGGTTCCAAAATGAGATAATTCCGTTTAATTTTTTTTTAAATCATGTTTGCTTAAAAGTGAATATGAACTTGTTTTCTTTGCAGTATTTGAGGTCTGAAAAAATACAGAGCATCTTTTCTGTTATTTTGGCCTGTTTCTCCAGGTCTCATTTTCTGCAAATAAATGCAAATAGAAACAATATTTGTATTTAAAATTTGGTAAAAAATATTGTTAGTAGTTCACAGATTAAAAAAGAATGATCATTTTACCAAAACATCTACCTAAAGACCCCTTTACGGCCGACGTCACACTCACATCACGGAATTAGCTGGAGGCAAAACAAATGGAAAACTGGAGGCGTCCAATACAAAACAGCACAGATTCGGCTACATAAGGAGTTTAAAATATAATCTTGTTGTGTTGTTTAGTGCCACAATCGACAGAATTCTGTCACCAATTTTATATATTTAACACGTATACCTGCTGCAATTGCCAAACAAAAACACTGACGTCAGCTGTAGTTAAACAAGCGGAATGAACAGAAACGATCATCAAAAATGCCCGCATTTCACTTAATAACACATAAGATTAAAAAACTCCTGACTTTTGTTGGTGTGGATTATGATTTGGGTATGTGTCTAAAAGTATCTCACGTACCAAATCAGAAACTGGGGAACAAGGTTATTTTTGAGGTAGCGTTAACTTTTGAACACATATGGGTTTGCTAGCTAACTTAGTAGTATGCTAGCAGTTAACTATCAGCCAGAAACTAAACATAAAGGAAACTGTTTGTCATCTCTTTTTCTTTAGTTGTCACATGTGCATTAGCATAAAGGGAGAGGGAACAAGGAGAAGGCTCATGTTATGCGTCAGGTTTATGTTTTTTTTAGTCATTGTCAAAAAGCAAGCATACAAAACGTGCTACCTAGCATCAGTGGTAAGAGCATGGCGCTAACAACGCCAAGGTCGTGGGTTCGATCCCAAGGGATTGCACATACTTAAAAACAAAATGTATAGGATAATGCAATGTAAGTTGCTTTGGATAAAAACGTCTGCAAAATGCATAAATGTAAATGTAATATAATGTAGCATCAGTAATGTGGTCAGGGGGATCTTTCTGCCTCCACTTAAGCTCCGCCCACAAAAACGTGTCACAATGTTTACTAATTGTAAAGGCATCTATAAATAGTCAATTCAGAAAAACTGAAATGATGCTTTGACACGGTCTCTTTTTCTGCGGCTGTATATACACACACACATATACATACATATATATATATATATATATAGGCTATACGGTATATATTACGTGTGTGGGTGTGTGTGTGTGTGCATGCATGTGTGCGTGCGTGCTTGTGTTAGAGATGCAGTACAGACCAGAATAGAGACTTCAGATATTATTTGTCTAAACTGTATCTGTGCCACCATCCACATCTGGTCAACTAGCATTTTCTTTATTACATCTTAAGTCACACACACTTCATGGCTTGACAGGCTGATAGCTGTGGGACAGTCCGAGGACAGTCTGGGGAAACAGTGCTGTTCCCTCAGAACCATAAAGTGTCCAAGCATTTAGTGGATTTGTGTTTGGGCGCAGAAAGAAAAAATAAACCTACATTAATGTATTTACACTGCATATTTATATGAAGTGAACTAGATTTTTGTAAGGGACATGTCAAAATAAATGGCGTCTGAGATGGAAATAATAGCTACTTATTTTCACTCATGCTAAACAGTCCTTTTCAGGCCTATGAGACATACATTAATTGCTATATCTATTATAGATAATTATAGAAAATTGATGAGTTTATATACTATATGTGACCCTGGACAACAAAACCAGTCTTATTGGTCAATTTTTCGAAATTGAGATTTTTACATAATCTGAAAGCTGAATAAATAAACTTTCTATAGATAATATGAGTTGTTAGAATAGGAAAATATCTGGCTGAGATATAACCATTTAAAACTCAGGAATCTGAGAGCGCAAAAAAATCAAAATATTGAGAAAATTGCATTTGAAGTTGTTAATCAGGGGCACTGTGGCATACCATCCACTCACAAAAATAAAGTTTTTGTATATTTAAGGTAGGAAATTTACAAAATATCTTCATGGAACATGATCTTTAATTAATATCCTAATGATTTTTGGCATAAAAGAAAAATCGATAATTTTGACCCGCACAATTTGTACAAAAGAAGCTATTAAACGTTCATTTGCCATCTGATCTTGCCAGCCTGTTTAAGGTAGCTTTTGTCTCCTTATGGATTTTAAACCGTGAATCTAGCTTCAACAAATGTGTCCAATATCAATTACCATTTTTACATACAGTAGATGTGCGCTCAAACACTAAACAAGCCAAGAGAACAATACAATAGATTGAATGTAGCATACATAAACATGTATTTCTTAGGAGTTACATTAAGCCCTCAAGCATCATCTCAACTTAGATCATTTACCAGGTGTCAATTAGTTTTTTTCTAAGCAATTTTGTGGTTGCGCTACAGACTTTAAGGTTTTTCCCCTGTCAAATATGGCCAAGCTCACACACATCAAAACCCGTTATTATTGCAGATTGAATAACTGAAGGGCACTGCAAAGGAATATGAGTATAGCAATTATGTGGGTATGCCGCAAAACATCCTAACCTACACTGCTGAACTTTTTCTTACATTTTTAATGTTCTGGATGTTAAATACATGCAGTAGCTCAAAACAGAAACCACAGGCAGGAGGTATATGATGATGTAGGTCTTAATAACCCAACCTTTGATCAAGTTTTCTCTTCTAAGCTGGAGTAAACATATCATGTCCCTCTGAAACCTTGTATCTCCATATTTTAAGATTTTTGTCATAAATCAATATTATTAGCCACCCTTTATGTTTGTCAATGGGTGTTTGCAAATATGTAGATGTAAAATAACATTTATGTGTAAAACAACATGTAAATTTGCAGTCTATTTCAGTAATTTGACATTATTTAACTGTAATAAATTCTATAAAATAAAACAGTAAAATACTGTATTTTTTCAGTGTACTAATAAATGTATCTTTAATTGAACCTTCTTTAGTCAGCATGAAAACATCTATGTGTACGAGTGTATGCGTGTATATGTGAGAGAGGAGAACAAATGGTGTGACTACTCCAACTGCTTTCAGTTAAACCAAACCAGATCCAGATTTCTCAGAAGACAAAATGTTAATGGTTTGGTTGTGTGATGTGATCATCCGTTCTCTCTTCTAATTCCATTTAGGGTTCCCATTGCATTGAAAATCATGCACACTTTTGAATGCACTTCAAAACCCATGACGTCGCTCATCTACACATACTGAGCATCTATTGGCATTAATACATAGCAAATTCTTACCGGCACTTGGAGACACTGTAATTCAAAACAAAACTATCTGGATAAAAGATTTTCGCTTAATGTTTTGGCATGTGATTAAAGATCTTGGACGTTAGTGATGCGGGTGTACAATTCATATGAGACAAAGGGAAAATGAATTAGGAACAGATGGAAAAGTGCAGCCGACCAAATCACAATTCATAAACATCTGGGTTAAAATTTTTATTTAGTACGTTCTCTAGTGCTGCGTCAGGGTAAATTGTTTGGTTGAAGTCATAGTGGCAGCAAATGTAAGTAGCTCTTGTTTAAGAGGAACTTTAGGAATATTGTGAGCAAGAGACACAATAAGCTTTCATTGAGTTTAGGTCTATGCATATATACAGTATGTTTCATTTAGTAAAGCTAAAAAAAAACTAAATTAAAAGAATACATAAATATTTGCTAAGAAAAGCTCCTAAATTAAGGTAATTAAAAGACATTACATTATTGAGGCAGATGAATGACACATTACAGAGACTCACTCTATAAATTCCTACAGATTTTTATCATGTTTATTATTTTTTACCTTTTGTCATAATAATTAGACACATTAGCCAATAATAGTTATTAAAGTAATAATTATTATTGTATAATGTGGATAACTGTCTAAAAATCTAAAAATATACTTTTATATATGCCTGTGACAGATTGTCTTAACTGTGTTCCAGAGCAGCTGACAGCATAAACTGTTCTGAAGTCAGCTGTGCACATGTATTCACTAATGAATAATTCACATCATCGCAATCATGCAGATTTTCAGCCATATGAAAGTTCTCTGTTTCCCTCTCTCTCTGCCAGAGAGGCAGTTTTAAGGGTCAGTGAAATCACACCTGTAACAAAATCTCCTTTCAAACCTCTGAGAAGAACACAGAAAACTATAAAGTGTTTGTTTTAAGACTGGTTACGTAGCAGAGAGTAACAATTTAAAACTTGTTAGGTTGTTCCTGTTGCATGGCACTCATTGAATACATTATAAATTGCTTTAAAGCAAAGTGTCTGCCAGAAGCATAAATATAAAAATGCACATTTATTTGCACTAAAGCATATGCAGCACATAAAAATGTATGTATGACTTCACATGCAACAGATTCAGAGCTCAATTATGTACCAGCTTAAACAAAGCAATGCAAAAAACCTAACACATAATGATGCATATATATACTGTATATATATATAAATATATATATATTTATATATATTTATTTATACAAGCAATGACTGGGATCATTTAACTCTCGAGATGTGTACCCAATAGCTCAAAGAGCACCATTACCAGATTAACTTTACAGACAGCTTCAGGCAGGCTCGATCTCCCAGCATGCCATGCTGCTCTGTTGTGGGCTGTCAGTAGTTAGAGGCACATGTTGGTGTTTATTTCCATTCTGTCATGTGTATGAATCTGATTACAGGTTACTAAGTCAATATTTAGCTTTTGCGGACGGATTGCAGGCGGTCAGTATATTTTTCTTCTCGCCACTTCTTCCAACATCTGCTGCCAGAGGCATGTGCATAAAAATCAAACGTGCGCCACTGTGACAAATATAAAGACAAACAAACAAGTTGAGAGAGGCTGTGTAAAACAGCGTGGTATTGAGTCTGTTACATCTGTCATCTTTATCAGAACGTCATGCATCGCAATGTGTAGAATAGTTAATGTTAACTTTTATGAAAAATATTGCTTTGATAATAACAATACGGTTCCCCTTCAAATGTGAAATGTGCTGTTTTTCATATCGCCTAAAAGATCTCATTTTAAACATTGGTTTAAAAGTCTACATAAACTGCACTGTTAGATGTCGCTGTAGATTTAGCAGCACATTACTGTAAAAATCCACAGTACAATACTGTCATGACAGAAAAACAAGGCAACCCAGATGCGGTGAGAATCCGAAGTAGTTTATTTGACAACCGGCAACAAAAGGTGAATAACAATCCCAACCGCGGACGTGCTGTCCGCGGTGGTAAGAACTTGTGTCCCCAATAGGACGACCGCGGCGATTCGGGCTGAGGACAGGTCCCCGACACTGTGGCTGGGAGGGAAGTATCTTGGGACCACACTCGACCCGGGACCCGCGCTGAGAACCGGGCGGATGAAGACGACCAGAAGAAGATTCAGAACTCCGTCTGCGGAGAGCAGCCCGCCGTGGGTAGAGGTAGAGTATTCCAGTGAGAGCTGCCGGGACACGGGACAAAAAACAAGACAACAGGAGAGAGGAAGACTTAACTTGACCAGGCGAGAAGAAAACCAAGACTGTGACACGACTAAGGAAAAGAACTTCTACAGACGAGCCGCAGCTACGTCTGGGGCAGTCTGAAACCAAAAGCTACTACAAGCAATGATCAGACAACAGACAAGATACACTGAGAGAATATAAGGGGGGAAAATAACGAGATGGAAAGGGTTGGCAGGTGTGGAGTAATTACGGGAACGAGTGCTTAATGAGTAACGTGACAGCAGGCGTGTAGGTGTGGAGTGGAAAATCACCAGTGCGGGAAAGCCTAAGGAGACACGAGGGCGGGGTGAAATACGCAGACACCGAGCACGCAGTCAGCCAGCGGCTCACCCCGTGCTCGACAATAACAACACAACCCACGTGCAGATGAAACCCCAACCCGACCAAGACCGTAACAGTACCCCCCCCCTACCAGCGCCCCCAGGCGCTTAGGGAGGGGGCTCACCTCGACTCCGGTGGAAGTCCACGATCAACGACCGGTCCAACACGTCCCGTGACGGAATCCACGATCTCTCATCAGTGCCATAACCCTCCCAGTCCACTAGGTATTGAAAGCCCCTGCCTCGGCGGCGGATGTCCAGCAACTTCCTGACGGTATATGCCGGAATGCCGTCCACCAGTCGGGGAGGAGGGGGGGTGGGCCGGGAACTGGCCGGGTTAAGATGGGAGGAGACTACGGGTTTAACCCTGGACACATGGAATACAGGGTGAACTCGACCAAGATGCGAAGGAAGCTTGAGCCGTAGGGCCACTGGATTAACCACCTTGGCGATCCGGAATGGCCCAATGAACCTGGGCGCCAGCTTACGGGAAGGCGCCCGGAGAGGTAGGTCCTTAGTAGAGAGCCATACCCGTTGACCGCACACATAGGTAGGAGGAGAGACCCGGTGGCGATCGGCCGCTGTCTTGGTCCTCAAGGAGGTTTGGGCCAAAACCTCTCTGGCCCTCGTCCAGGTCCGGTGGCACCGCCGGACGAACGCCAGAGCTGAGGGAACCGCAGCATCGAGATCCTGGGAGGGAAACAGAGGTGGTTGATAACCCAAAGAGCACTCAAATGGGGACATACCTGTGGCAGAAGAGGATAGGGAGTTGTGAGCATATTCCACCCACGAGAGCTGTTGGCTCCAGGAACTGGGATTGTTGGATGTCAGACAGCGGAGTCTCCGTCCGAGTTCCTGGTTGGCTCGCTCGCATTGCCCATTGGTCTGAGGGTGGAAACCTGACGACAGACTCACTGAGGCCCCGATCTGTCGACAGAACTCTTTCCAAAACCGAGAGATGAACTGAGGACCCCTATCGGACACGACGTCAACCGGCAGGCCATGAAGGCGGAAGACGTGGTCCACCATCAGTTGAGCCATCTCCCGGGCGGACGGGAGCTTGGGAAGAGGGATAAAATGGGCCGCCTTGGAGAATCGGTCCACCACCGTGAGAACTACAGTGTGCCCTCTAGACAGGGGAAGGCCAGTAACAAAGTCCAGGGCAATGTGAGACCACGGCCGGGAGGGAATGGGAAGGGGACGTAGCAGACCAGGGGGACGACGACGCGTAGTCTTGCTTTGGGCACAGACCGGGCAAGCCAACACGAACTGTCTGACATCGCTTGTGACCGACGGCCACCAAAACCGCTGGCACACAGACGCCAGGGTTCCCTTAATCCCTGGATGGCCAACCAGCCTAGAGGAATGACACCACTGGAGGACGTCAGAACGCAGCCAGACGGGAACGAACAGCCGACCCGCCGGGCACTCCTCTGGCGCTTGCACCCCGCGACCGGCCTCCTCCACCCGCCTCTCGATTTCCCAGACAAGAGCCCCGACGACCCTCTCCCGGGGAAGGATGGAGTCGACGACTCTCTCCTTGTCTGGTCCCTCGAACAGGCGGGAGAGAGCGTCCGGCTTGGTGTTCTTGGAGCCAGGCCGGTACGACAGGGTGAAGCAGAATCTGCCAAAGAATAGCGCCCAGCGGGCCTGACGTGAGTTCAGTCTCTTGGCTGAACGGACATACTCCAAGTTCCTGCGCGAGTGAATTCCAACCAAACGAGATCTTGGTGGAGGTCAACGCCGTGAGCGGTGCGGCCACTTGGCCGAAACCCCGGATGAAACGCCTGTAAAAATTGGCGAATCCCAAGAACCGCTGCAGAGCCTTATGAGAGTCAGGAACTGGCCATGTGGCGACAGCCTTAACCTTTGCAGCGTCCGGTTCGATGCCTCGAGTTGAGATCACGTGGCTAAGGAACGAAACCGTATCGGAGTGGAATTCGCACTTCTCCGCCTTGACAAACAATTGGTTCTCAAGAAGACGCCGGAGAACCTCTTTGACGTGTTGGGTGTGTTCCTGGGGAGAAGATGAGAAAATCAGAATGTCATCCAGGTACACGAAGACAAAACGATTAATCATGTCGCCCAGCACGTCATTAATGAGGCCCTGGAAGACGGCCGGAGCATTTGTCAGTCCAAACGGAAGAACCAAATACTCATAGTGTCCCGAAGGTGTGTTGAAGGCCGTCTTCCACTCATCCCCCTCGCGGATGCGAACCAGGTGGTATGCGTTGCGGAGGTCCAACTTAGTAAAGACCCGAGCTCCCTGTAAAAGTTCGAAGGCAGACGACATTAAGGGTAAGGGGTATTTATTCTTTACCGTTATCTCGTTCAAACCTCGATAATCGATACAAGGGCGTAGGGAGCCGTCCTTCTTCTGCACGAAGAAGAACCCCGCACCGGCTGGCGAGGAGGAGGGACGGATGAGCCCGGCATTCAACGAACTGCGGATATATTTCTCCATGGCCTCTCTTTCCGGAGCCGAAAGGGAAAATAACCGACCCTTGGGCGGAGAAGTGCCCGGGAGTAAGTCAATGGCACAGTCGTAGGGACGGTGAGGAGGAAGGGACGTCGCACGGGACCTGCAGAACACGGAGCGCAGAACATGATATTCCTCCGGAACCCCGGTCAAGTCAGCGATATCCACCTGCAACATAGGAGACACAGACACAGGAGAGGGAGCAGGACCAAGACAAGACACATGACAAGCAGGGCTCCACGCTAAAATAGAAGTGTTAACCCAATCAATGTGAGGATTATGCTGTGACAACCACGGATGCCC